>NC_053023.1:643261405-643481713 GCF_003073215.2 Triticum urartu | reverse complement strand
AAAACTAACTTGATTACATGATCGATCACATCCAACCCATCACCGTCCAGCAAGCCTACGATGGAATCACTCATGCACAGTGGTGAGCATCATGAAATTGGTGATGGAGGATGGTTGATGATGACGATGGCGACGGATTCCCCTCTCCGGAGCCCCGAACAGACTCCAGATCAGCCCTCCCGAGAGGTTTTAGGGCTTGGCGGCGGCTCCGTATCGTAAAACGCGATGAATTCTTCTCTCAGATTTTTTCTCCCTGAAACCAAATATATAGAGTTGGAGCTGAGGTCGGAGGAGCTCCAGGGGCCCACGAGGTAGGGGTCGCGCCCTAGGGGGGCAGGCGCGCCCCCCACCCTCGTGGACAGGTGGTGGGCACCCTGGTCTTCATCTTTTGCAAGGATTTTTTATTATTTCCGAATAGATATTCCGTGAGGTTTCAGGTCATTCCGAGAACTTTTGTTTTTGCACATAAATAACACCATGGCATTTCTGCTGAAAACAGCGTCAGTCCGGGTTAGTTCCATTCAAATCATGCAAGTTAGTGTCCAAAACAAGGGTAAAAGTGTTTGGAAAAGTAGATACGACGGAGTCGTATCACACTGCACACGGCTAAAAGATCCAAGAGATCAATTGTTGTGTCTATGGGGTGCCCCCTGGCCACGTATATAAAGAAGTGGAGGAGGGGGAGAGGGCTGACCCCTATGGCGCGCCCTGGAGGAGTCCTACTCCCACCGGGAGTAGGATTCCTCCCCTTCCAAGTAGTAGGAGTAGGAGACAAGGAAGGGGAAGTGGGAAGAGAAGGAAGGAGGGGGCGCCACCCCTCCCCCTAGTCCAATTCGGACTAGTCATTGGGGGGGCGCGCGGCATGCCTCTCTCTTCCCTAAAGCCTAGTAAGGCCCATATACTTCTTCCCCCGTATTCCAGTAACTCCCCGGTACTCCAAAAAATACCCAAACCACTCAGAACCTTTCCGATGTCCGAATATAGTCGTCCAATATATCGATCTTTACGTCTCGACCATTTTGAGACTCCTCGTCATGTCCCCGATCTCATCCGGGACTCCGAACTACCTTCGGTACATCAAAACACATAAACTCATAATATAACCGTCATCAAACTTTAAGAGTGCGGACCCTACGGGTTCGAGAACTATGTAGAGATGACCGAGACACGTCTCTGGTCAATAACCAATAGCGGAACCTGGATGCTCATATTGGCTCCTACATATTCTATGAAGATCTATATCGGTCAAACCGCATAACAACATACGTTGTTCCTTTTGTCATCGGTATGTTACTTGCCCAAGATTCGATCGTCAATATCTCAATACCTAGTTTAATCTCGTTACCAGCAAGTCTATTTACTCGTTCCATAACACATCATCCTGCAACTAACTCATTAGTTGCAATGCTTGCAAGGCTTAAGTGATGTGTACTACCGAGTGGGCCCAGAGATACCTCTCCGACAATCGGAGTGACAAATCCTAATTTCGAAATACGCCAACCCAACAAGTACCTTCGGAGACACCTGTAGAGCACCTTTATAATCACCCAGTTACGTTGTGACGTTTGGTAGCACACAAAGTGTTCCTCTGGTAAACGGGAGTTGCATAATCTCATAGTCATAGGAACATGTATAAGTCATGAAGAAAGCAATAGCAACATACTAAACGATCAAGTGCTAAGCGAACGGAATGGGTCAAGTCAATCACATCATTCTCCTAATGATGCGATCTAGTTAATCAAATGACAACTCTTTGTCTATGGCCAGGAAACATAACCATCTTTGATCAATGAGCTAGTTAAGTAGAGGCATACTAGTGACACTCTGTTTATCTATGTATTCACACATGTATCATGTTTCCGGTTAATACAATTCTAGCATGAATAATAAACATTTATCATGATATAAGGAAATAAACAATAACTTTATTATTGCCTCTAGGGCATATTTCCTTCAGTCTCCCACTTGCACTAGAGTCAATAATCTAGTTCACATCACCATGTAATTTAACACCAATAGTTTACATCACCATGTGATTAACACCCATAGTTCACATCGTCATGTGACCAACACCCAAAGGGTTTACTAGAGTCAATAATCTAGTTAACATCGCTATGTGATTAACATCCAAAGAGTACTAAGGTGTGATCATGTTTTGCTTGTGAGAGAAGTTTAGTCTACGGGTCTGCCACATTCAGACCCGTATGTATTTTGCAAATTTCTATGTCAACAATGCTCTGCACGGAGCTACTCTAGATAATTGCTCCCACTTTCAAAATGTATCTAGATTGAGACATAGAGTCATCTGAATCAGTGTCAAAATTTGCACCGACGCAACCCTTTAGGACGAACCTTTAGTCACCTCCATAATCGAGAAACATATCCTTATTCCACTAACGAAAATTTTGACCCCTGTCCAGTGATCTACTCCTAGATCACTATTGTACTCCCTTGCTAAACTCAGTGTAGGGTATACAATAGATCTGGTACACAACATGGCATGCTTTATAGAAATTATGGCTGAGGCATAGGGAATGACTTTCATTCTCTTTCTATCTTCTGCCATGGTCGGGCTTTGAGTCTTACTCAATTTCCCACCTTGTAACATAGGTAAGAACTCTTTCTTTGACTATTCCATTTTGAACTACTTCAAAATCTTGTCAAGGTATGTACTCATTGAAAAAACTTATCAAGCGTCTTGATCTATCTCTATAGATCTTGACGCTCAATATGTAAGTAGCTTCACCGAGGTCTTTATTTAAAAAAACTCCTTTCAAATACTCCTTTATGCTTTCCAGAAAATTCTACATTATTTCTGATCAACAATATGTCATTCACATATATTTATCAGAAATGCTGTAGTGCTCCCACTCACTTTCTTGTAAATACAGGCTTTACCACAAGTCTGTATAAAACTATATGTTTGACCAACTCATCAAAGCATATATTCCAACTCTGAGATGCTTGCACCAGTCCATAGATGGATCGCTGGAGCTTGCACATTTTTTAGCACCTTTAGAATCAACAAAACCTTCTGGTTGCATCATATACAACTCTTCTTAAGAAATCCATTAAGGAATGTAGTTTTGATATCCATTTGCCAGATTTCATAAAATGTGGCAATTTTCTAACATTATTTGGACAGACTTAAGCATCTCTATGAGTGAGAAAATCTCATCGTAGTCAACACCTTGAACTTTGTTAAAACCTTTTCCGACAAGTCTAGCTTTGTAGATAGTAACACTACTATCAGCGTCCGTCTTCCTCTTGAAGATCCATTTATTTTCTATGGCTTGTCGATCATCGGGAAAGTAAACCAAAGTCCACACTTTGTTCTCATACATGGATCCCATCTCAGATTTCATGGCCTCAAGCCATTTCGCGGAATATGGGCTCATCATCGTTTCCTCATAGTTTGTAGGTTCGTCATGGTCAATTAACATGACCTCCAGAATAGGATTACCGTACCACTCTAGTGCGGATATCACTCTGGTTGACCTACGAGGTTCGGTAGTAACTTGATCTGAAGTTACATGATCATCATCATTAGCTTCCTCACTAATTGGTGTAGGAGTCATAGAAATAGATTTCTGTGATGAACTACTTTCCAATAAGGGAGCAGGTATAGTTACCTCATCAAGTTCTACTTTCCTCCCACTCACTTCTTTCGAGAGAAACTCCTTTCTCTAGAAAGGATCCATTCTCAGCAACAAATATCTTGCCTTCGGATCTGTGATAGAAGGTGTACCCAATAGTTACTTTTGGGTATCCTATGAAGATGCACTTCTCCGACTTGGGTTTGAGCTTATCAAGATGAAACTTTTTCACATAAGCATCGCAACCCCAAACTTTAAGAAATGACAGCTTAGGTTTGTTGCGAAACCACAGTTCATATGGTGTCTTCTCAATAGATTTAGATGGTTCCCTTTTTAATGTGAATGCAGCTGTCTCTAATGCATAACCCCAAAACGATAGTGGTAAATCGGTAAAAGACATCATAGATTGCACTATATCAAATAAAGTACGGTTATGACATTCGAACACACCATTACGCTGTGGTGTTCCAGGTGGCATGAGTTTGTGAAACTATTCCACATTGTTTTAATTGAAGACCAAACTCATAACTCAAATATTCGCCTCTGTGATCAGATCGTAGAAACTTTATTTTCTTGTTACGATGATTTTCCACTTCACTCTGAAATTCTTTGAACTTTTCAAATGTTTCAGACTTATGTTTCTTCAAGTAGATATACACATATCTGCTCAAATCATCTGTGAAGGTGAGAAAACAATGCTACCCGCCGTGAGTCTCAACACTCATTGGACCGCATACATCGGTATGTATTATTTCCAATAAGTCAGTGGCTCGCTCCATTGTTCTAGAGAATGGAGTCTTAGTCATCTTGCCGATGAGGCATGGTTCGCAAGCATCAAAATGATTCATAATCAAGTGATTCCAAAAGCCCATCAACATGGAGTTTCTTCAGGCGCTTTACACCAATATGACTTAAACGGCAGTGCCACAAATAATTCGCACTATCATTATTAACTTTGCAATTTTTGGCTTCAATATTATGAATATGTGTATCACTACGATCGAGATCCAACGAACCATTTTCATTGGGTGTATGACCATAGAAGGTTTTATTCATGTAAACAGAACAACAATTATTCTCTAACTTAAATGAATAACCTATTGCAATAAACATGATAAAATCATATTCATGCTCAACGCAAACACAAAATAACATTTATTTAGGTTTAACACTAATCCCGAAAGTATAGGGAGTGTGCGATGATGATCATATCAATCTTGGAACTACTTCCAACACACATCGTCACTTCACCCTTAACTAGTGTCTGTTCATCCTGCAACTCCCGTTTCGAGTTACTACTCTTAGCAACTGAACCAGTATCAAATACCGAGGGGTTGCTATAAACACTAGTAAAGTACACATCAATAGCATGTATATCAAATATAGCATTGTTCACTTTTCCATCCTTCTTATCCGCTAAATACTTGGGGCAGTTCCGCTTCCAGTGTCCAATCCCTTTGTAGTAGAAGCACTTAGTCTCAGGCTTAGGACCAGACTTGGGCTTCTTCACTTGAGCAGCAACTTGCTTGCTGTTCTTCTTGAAGTTCCCCTTCTTCCCTTTGCCCTTTTCTTGATACTAGTGGTCTTGTTAACCATCAACACTTGATGTTTTTCTTGATTTCTACCTTCGTCGATTTCAGCATCACGAAGAGCTTGGGAGTTGTTTCCGTTATCCCTTGCATATCATAGTTCATCACGAAGTTCTACTAACTTGGTGATGGTGACTAGAGAATTCTGTCAATCACTATCTTATCTGGAAGATTAACTCCCACTTGATTCAAGCAATTGTAGTACCCAGACAATCTAAGCACATGCTCACTGCTTGAGCTATTCTCCTCCATCTTTTAGCTATAGAACTTGTTGGAGACTTCATATCTCTCAACTCGGGTATTTACTCAAAATATTAACTTCAACTCCTGGAACATCTCATATGGTCCATGATGTTCAAAACGTCTTTGAAGTCCCGATTCTAAGCCGTTAAGCATGGTGCACTAAACTATTAAGTAGTCATCATATTGAGCTAGTCAAACGTTCATAACGTCTGCATCTGCTCCTGCAATAGGCCTGTCACCTAGCGGTGCATCAAGGACATACTTCTCCTGTGCAGCAATGAGGATAAACCTCAGATCATGGATCCAATCTGCATCATTGCTACTAACATCTTTCAACTTAGTTTTCTCTAGGAACACATATAAAACATAGGGAAGCAACAACGTGAGCTATTGATCTACAAAATTATTTGCAAAATACTATCAGGACTAAGTTCATGATAAATTTAAGTTCAATTAATCATATTACTTAAGAACTCCCATTTAGATAGACATCCCTCTAATCATCTAAGTGATCACGTGATCAAAATCAACTAAACCATAACCGATCATCACGTGAAATGGAGTAGTTTTCAATGGTGAACATCACTATGTTGATCATATCTACTATCTGATTCACGCTTGAACTTTCGGTCTCAGTGTTCTGAGGCCATATCTGCATATGCTAGGCTCGTCAAGTTTAACCTGAGTATTCTGCGTGTGAAAAACTAGCTTGCACCCGTTGTAGATGGATGCAGAGCTTATCACACCCGATCATCACGTGGTGTTTGGGCACGACGAACTTTGGCAATGGTGCATACTCAGGGAGAACACTTTTATCTTGAAATTTAGTGAGAGATCATCTTAGAATGCTACCATCAATCAAAGCAAAATAAGATGCATAAAAGATAAGCATAACATGCAATCAATATAAGTGATATGATATGGCCATCATCATCTTGTGCTTGTGATCTCGATATCCGAAGCACCGTCATGATCAACATCGTCACCGGCACGACACCTTGATCTCCATCGTAGTATCGTTGTCGTCTCGCCAACTATTGCTTCTATGACTATCGCTACCGCTTAGTGATAAAGTAAAGCAATTACAGGGCGATTGCATTGCATACAATAAAGTGACAACTGTATGGCTCCTGCCAGTTGTCGATAACTCGGTTACAAAACATGATCATCTCATACAATAAAATATAGCATCATGTCTTTACCATATCACATCACAACATGCCCTGCAAAAACAAGTTAGACGTCCTCTACTTTGTTGTTGCAAGTTTTACCCGGCTGCTATGGGCTGAGCAAGAACTGTTCTTACCTATGCATCAAAACCACAACGATAGTTCGTCAAGTTAGTGCTGTTTAACCTTCTCAAGGACCGGGCGTAGCCACACTCGGTTCAACTAAAGTTGGAGAAACTGACACCCGCCAGCCACCTGTGTGCAAAGCACGTCGGTAGAACCAGTCTCGCGTAAGCGTATGCGTAATGTCGGTCCGGGCCGCTTCATCCAACAATACCGCCGAACCAAAGTATGATATGCTGGTAAGCAGTATGACTTGTATCGCCCACAACTCACTTGTGTTCTACTCGTGCATATAACATCTACGCATAAAACCAGGCTCGGATGCCACTGTTGGGGAACGTAGTAATTTCAAAAATTTGCCTACGCACACGCAAGATCATGGTGATGCATAGCAACAAGAGGGGAGAGTGTGTCCACATACCCTCATAGACCGAAAGCGGAAGTGTTAGCACAACGCGGTTGATGTAGTCGTACGTCTTCACGATCCGACCGATCAAGTACCGAACGCACGGCACCTCCGAGTTCTGCACACGTTCAACTCGATGACGTCCCTCGAACTCCGAACCAGCCGAGCTTTGAGGGAGAGTTCTGTCAGCACGACGGTGTGGTGACGATGTTGATGTTCTACCGTCGCAGGGCTTCGCCTAAGCACCGCTACGATATTATTGAGGTGGACTATGGTGGAGAGGGGCACCGCACACGGCTAAAAGATCCAAGAGATCAATTGTTGTGTCTATGGGGTGCCCCTGGCCACGTATATAAAGGAGTGGAGGAGGGGGACAGGGCCGGCCCCTATGGCGCGCCCTGGAGGAGTCCTACTCCCACTGGGAGTAGGATTCCTCCCCTTCCAAGTAGTAGGAGTAGGAGACAAGGAAGGGGAAGTGGGAAGAGAAGGAAGGAGGGGCCGCCTCCCCTCCCCCTAGTCCAATTCAGACTAGTCATTGGGGGGGCTGCCTCTCTCTCTCTCCCCTAAAGCCCAATAAGGCCCATATACTTCTTCCCCCGTATTCACGTAACTCCCCGGTACTCCGAAAAATACCCGAACCACTCGGAACCTTTCCGATGTCCGAATATAGTCGTCAAATATATCGATATTTACGTCTCAACCATTTAGAGACTCCTCGTCATGTCCCCGATCTCATCCGGGACTCCGAACTACCTTCGGTACATCAAAACACATAAACTCATAATATAACCATCATTGAACTTTAAGCGTGCAGACCCTACGGGTTCGAGAACTATGTAGACATGATCGAGACACGTCACCGATCAATAACCAATAGCAGAGCCTGGATGCTTATATTACCTCCTACATATTCTACGAAGATCTTTATCGGTCAAACCGCATAACAACATGCATTGTTCCTTTTGTCATCGGTATGTTACTTGCCCAAGATTCGATCGTCGGTATCTCAATACCTAGTTTAATCTCGTTGCCGGCAAGTCTTTTTACTCGTTCCGTAACACATCATCCTGCAACTAACTCATTAGTTGCAATGCTTCCAAGGCTTAAGTGATGTGTATTACCGAGAGGGCCCAGAGATACCTCTCCGACAATCAAAGTGACAAATCCTAATATCGAAATACGCCAACCCAACAATTACCTTCGGAGACACCTGTAGAGCACCTTTGTAATCACCCAGTTATGTTGTGACGTTTGGTAGCACACAAAGTGTTCCTCCGGTAAACGGGAGTTGCATAATCTCATAGTCACAGGAACATGTATATGTCATGAAGAAAACAATAGCAACATACTAAACGATCAAGTGCTAAGCTAACGGAATGGGTCAAGTTAATCACATCATTATCCTAATGATGTGATCCCATTAATCAAATGACAACTCTTTGTCTATGGCCAGGAAACATAACCATATTTGATTAATGAGCTAGTCAAGTAGAGGCATACTAGTGACACTCTATTTGTCTATGTAGTCACACATGTATCATGTTTCCAGTTAATACAATTCTAGCATGAATAATAAACATTTATCATGATATAAGGAAATAAATAATAACTTTATTATTGCCTCTAGGGCATATTTCCTTCACTCTTTTCACTAAATCTTATGATGGTGAACTGGTTGTGTGCCAAATTTATGTTGATGATATCATTTTGGCTGTACTGACCAACGTTACAGTGATGAATTTGCCTATATGATGAGTGAAGAATACCAAATGTCAATTATGGGAGAATTGAAATTCTTCTTAGGTTTCAGGTTCGTCAACAGCGCAATGGCATATTCATATCTGAGGAGAAATACCTCAAGGATGTAATGAGGAAATTCGGCATGCAAGATTGCAGAGGATTCAAAATCCCTATGCCCACAAATGGCCATCTATGCACTGATGAAAATGGTATTGACTTCGATCAAAAGGTATATCGCTCCATGATTGGTTCTTTATTGTACTTATGTGCATCTAGGCCAGATATTATTCTTAGTGTTTGCATGTGTGCCCGATTTCAAGCTACACCAAAGGAATCACACCACAAGGCCCTGAAGCATATTCTTTGATATCTAGCTCACACACCAACACTTGGATTATGGTATCCCAAGGGCTCGGCTTTTGATCTCGTTGGACATTCAGACTCGGAATATGCTGGTGATCGTGTGGACCGCAAGTCAACATCTGGCACATGCCATTTCCACGGACGATCCTTGGTCTGTTGGTCCTCGAAGAAACAGAACTGCTTATCACTGTTTACTGCTGAAGCTGAGTACATTGCTGCTGGTTCTTGCTGTGCTCAACTGCTATGGATGAAGAAAACTCTCAAGGACTACGACGTCAACATGAAGTATGTGCCACTCTAATGTGACAATGAGAGTGCCATCAAGATTGCTCATAATCCAGTTCAGCACTCGAAGACAAAGCACATTCAGATTCGTCATCATTTTCTTTGTGATCATGTGTTGAAGGGCGACATCTCTATTGAGCATGTGAAGACTGAAGAACAACTAGCAGATATCTTCACTAAGCCCTTGGATGAGAAGAGATTTAGCAAGTTGCGGTGTGAGCTAAATATCCTAGAATCTTCGAATGTTCTTTGAAAAGGACATCCTAACACTTATGAAAAATTGATGACTTAGATGTGCAACACATGAAGAAACGTTTTTCTTCAATCAATGAAGAATAACACTCTAAGTGTGAAGAAATTAACGAAGAATTTGATTCGCAGAACCCTACGACAATTGTACGTGATGTTTGAAATCATCATTCTTATACCGTGGGTCACGCCACCACCAAAAGTTGAAAATCTTCAATTTGAGTTTTTCCTCAGCTTTGAAATTCCTCAGTTGTTTTTCAACTTGCATTGTCTTCACTCTTTCAGTCGTTTTTCTACATTGGCTATATATATGAGTTTATGTCCTCTACATCATTCACTTATTGCTATGTCTTAAAGTTGCTTGTTCTGCTAAGTGAATGTGATTGGACCCTTCCCCCTCTATGCTAAACTCAACCCAGTCTATTCACAAATTATTCATGTGCATTCTATTTGAGACTTGTTCAAAATATTCACTTTGTCCTTATCAGGTGAAGAAATTGCGAACAGAACTTTAAACTTATCTTATCTGAATTTTCGGCCTTTGCCTCTCAAATCGTTACACATTCTATGATAATACTTATCCTATTCACCCATGATCGCACATGATCGTCACCTCTCAGTACGTGGGTGACACATGTCAAGCGAATGAGAAGGGTCAGGGGCACGTTCGTCCTATTTCCTCGGGCGAGCAGTTTTTCACTTCGGCTATAAATACCCCTCTTCCTTCCTCACATCACTTTTACTCCACTCGACCTCCCTCCCTCGCTCGAGCTCTCAAGCCCTAGCACCGCTGCTACTTCCATCGTTGCCGGTGAGGAAGAGCTTCACTGCCCTGACCTCATCGCCGCCGTACTCACGCTGGACGCGGATTTCTTCACTCTGCCGCCGTAGCTGTCTTCCTCAGCCAAGTTAGGGCATGGAAGATCTGAACTGACGAGCTTCAAATCTACACTTCCCAGTTCATCGTGTTCTTCGTCTAGGGTAATTAAAAGTTGCTTTTACTACCCTTGTTGATTCGAATGTTTTTCTTCAAATCTTCAAAAGGTGTTTTCTTCAAATCCTCACACACTGGACATCTCACATATCATCTGTTCTTGATCTGTTTCTCTAAGCAACATTTTTCTTCAATATTCCTCAATTGTGTGGATTTTCAGATCTGTACAACTCTGGAACCTAAGTCAAAGAATGCTTAGTAAAATTCCTCAAGATTCATCCGGTCAAAATCCTCAAACTTGTTCTTATTGCAAAATCTTCTGAGAATGCATATGACCTCTCCAAATTCCTCGCAACTATACTCTGTTCATAGGTACACATGTCTGCTGCTGAATCATTAGGTTCTCATCAACTTAACTCATTTGCAGCGTTCCTTGAAGAAAAGTTGCATACCTCTTTAGAGAACTCAATCATTCAAAACCCTTAGTTGAAGAAAATGGCAGATGGTAAGAAACCTCAGAAGGGAGGAAAGAAGCTGAAAGTCAACACTACATTTGAAATCCCTGAGGATATATACAAGGATTATTGCACTCCTGGTGAGGCCACCCATGGGAAGGAAACTAAGTATGAATGCAAAGTGCGCATCCAAAGGATAGAGATGAGATGGGCACGGGAATGGAGGGAATACAAATATGTTACTCCCAAGTATATGAAGAAATTTGCCCATAATCCTCCATGTCCAAGACCTCCGTTGGCACCTGACCAAGTAGCTGATCCCACCAGCCTCAAGCGTGGTGAGAATTATCCTGATCAACGGGCCAAGCGCCAGGCCAAGCTAGCCAGAGTAGCTAAGGAAGCAGTGAGGAAATTTAATGAAGACTGTGCTGCTGCTTCTGCCACTGCTGAGGCCTCTGCAAGCAAGACAAAGAAGGCCATGCCAAAGAAGCCGGCTCATAAGACAAGTGCTTCAACCCCAATGCCATCACGGCCAGATTCTTCAAAGCCCTCATGGCCAATT
This sequence comes from Triticum urartu, assembly GCF_003073215.2. Lineage (NCBI taxonomy): Eukaryota > Viridiplantae > Streptophyta > Magnoliopsida > Poales > Poaceae > Triticum > Triticum urartu. The sequence goes on along the minus strand of NC_053023.1, from coordinate 643,469,999 downwards.
CCTCAAGCCGCACCAGCTCCTCCAAAGTCCTTAGCTCCTCCGTCAAAATCCTCAGCACCTGTGCATCTCGCTATGTGCCAAAGGACAACAGGCATCTCTATTGCCTCAGGAGCTTCTGCTAGTTCTTCAGCTGCACCAAATTCATCAACTGGCCCCTCTCTGCTGAAGACAAAGGCCACTGCTGGACGAGGCTCTTGACCAAGTAATCACAAGAAGCAGGTCGCCTTTCAAGTGCCGTCTGATGAAGACGAAGCTGATGATGAAGAACTTGCTGAAATCATCAGGGACAGGCAACTCAGGGCCGCTAGAGCCAAAGGCACAAGTGTGCCTCTGCTTTTGGATCCAAAATTGATCCTTGATTACCTTGATCTCTGGCACAAGGACCCCAACACTCCTATGCCTGAGTTCAAGCTAACTCCTTGCCAAAGTCATATGTTGACTCACTTCATTTAGGAAGACAAATGGAAAGTTGAAAAGTCCAGGCAGTTGAAGAAAGCATAGTACAAAAAAGAGCACTTCCTGACGAAAAACATTGTCTCTATGACAACTGACGAACTTGTCACTACTCAATCTGAGATCAAGAAACTCCGTGATGAATTTGACGCATACTGCGCTGATTGGCTCGGAGCCAAGGTCTATTTTGTGAAACTAACTGAACAGTTCACTTCCAATGTTGCAACCCCAACGCAATAAGAAAATTCGAAGGCTGAAGCATCTGCTCAGCCTACTAAAGAAAATGCCAGCAGCGCTGATGACACTCGAGCTGCTGAAGAAAATGCTAGTACCAGGGCTGATGACTGCATTCCAGCCGCTGAAGAAATTGCCAGAGCAACCAATAGTGTTGCGCCTGAAGAAAATGAAGAAGTCAGGGCAACTGCATCAGTTGTGCCTGAAGATCTTGAACCAAATTCCATCTCCGATACTTCCATCTGCATCAGATGTGAAGAAGACCAAGGCTGCAGAGCGTGCAGCTGTGAAGAAAAGGAAGGCATCAACTGCATCAGATTCTTCAGCTTTGAAGAAAATGAAGCCACTGACCAACTCATTTTAAAATCCAATTGATGCTCTTCTTGTCTCATCTATGCCATCAAAGGACCTTGTTCCTTCTGATGAAGAATACGTGATCCCAAGCGGATCCGATGAAGACATTCCTTCTGCTGCTTCCTTAAAGCAGTTGGATGAATCAAATGAAGCGGATGCAATCCCTTCAACCCCAATAGTCTCATCGCCCATGCCTCAGTTCACTTCTGAAGAGGCCGACGTTGAAGAAATGAATGAAGACGAAGATGTGGACATTGGATGCACAACTCCAGTGTTGAACGACGACTTTTGGGAAAGTCAGCATCCCAATTCCCCTCTGTTCACACCCATACAACAAATTCCTCAGTCCCCTGTCACTACCGAAGTACAAATGGGATCTGAAGAACCTCATGCCACACCGTCTGTCCATGAAGAGATTCCAGCCACTAGTGTTGAAGAATATGTAAATGAAGAATTGAAGTCCCAAGCTGCCACTGAAGAAGAACCTGAAATTACTCAGCCTGTGGAACCTGAGATCAAGATCCCTGAGGTTGTGATGCAATTGACGAACACTCCTCACCCCAAGCCAAAGGATCCCTTCTCAAAGAAGCAAAAATTCAAGGCTGATGACTTCTTCGGCGAGCATGTATTCTTCACGGACTACAATCCTTATGACTTTGCTCGTCTTAGGATGAAGCGCTTCTAGACTGCCAGCTAGGCCAATTTCTATTCTTCATTGCTCTTCAACAAGGATAAAGTCTTCTACCACGAGCATATTCCTCACGTGGACATGGAATCACTGCCTTGCTTCTCTCCTGTCCTCAGTGTGCTTCATGACGCATGCCTCCTCAACTTTTGCTCTGATATTGTTGATTGGAATGAAGAGCTTATTCTTCAGTTCTACGCTACACTGCACATCACAAGTGATCCTGATGATATCAACACTTGGGTATTGGACTGGATGACCGATAACAGTCATTATAAAGCATCAGCCTCTGAATTACTTCACGCCCTGCCCATCAGTCCACCCCTTGAATGAGCTTGTTGTCTGTACCAGGAGCCTGAACTCACTTACCATTACATGCAAGTGCTAATGAAGCCCCTGAAGCCCGGTCAAGCCCCAAGGACCAAATTCCTCGTCAAGGAATTTCTATATGTGCCTAGAACAGTCTATCGCATTCTGACGAGGACAATGAGTCCTATCAAAGGCCACGACTCATCTGATGAGGAAATTATTGGCATCGTGAAGAATCTGCTATTCAACATCATACATGGCATTCCTGTCAATTATCATGATTTCTTCATGAGGAATCTGGCAAATGTTGCACTCTCTTTGTTTGAGTTGAAGCCTTATGCTCCTTGGATTATGAGATTCCTCAGAACAAGGTCTTCACTAAATTACAAGATTGACTTTCAGAATCACCTCAGCTACCTGCCCCCAATTGAAGTCCTCAAGCAGACTTATTCGTCAGCTGATGAAAAGGGCAAGGCACCTACTGTCATTGATGAAGGCATTCGTCCATTGGATGGTCAGTTTCGCAAAGCTGCATCTTATTCCACCAATGATGACTCTGCCACTCATGATTCTGCTGCACATGCATCCGAGCCAAATCCTCAAGCCACAGCTCCCAGGGTGATGACTGACCGTGAGCTGCTTCTTAGTCTTCACCAGAAGGTGGATCGAAACCATAAATGGGTTAAGCGTCAGTTTGGTTCTCTTCTTCATAACATGACTACTACACATAATGCAGTGAAGAAAAACCATTACTACCTCCATGAAGTTTTTGGTCGCACCTGGGCTATCTTATCACATCTGTATGATGAAGATCTGAAGCAAATGGGTCTCAAGGAGAACTTTGATTGGTCTGCACCTCCAGCGAAGAAATTCAAGAAAGTCAAAGTTCCTTCCTTGGTGGCCAGCTCATATTCTTCATCCTGCGACACCGATGAGTTTGAAGACTTGGACGACACTGCTGCAGGCCCTACCACAACCAACGACCCCAACAATGCTGGCGCTCCTCCATCAACTTGATATTCTACAGGGGCGTTAGTACTCATTTATTTTCGACCCTTTTGGTCATTCGATGACAAAGGGGGAGAAATTTGAGTTAGTCTTCAAGCGGGTCTACCTAGATGGGTGTTTTTTTCCAAGTTACAACTCTCGTTCTTTTGAAGACTTTGCTAGATCGAGTTGCAAACTTAAACTCTATGGTGGTTTGATACTTTTGCTGAGTTTTTCTGCATGCTTATTCCGCATTAATGTTAATGCACGCATGCTGAATTACATCAGTCGCCATATTTCAGCATGCATTTCAAATTCTTCATATTATATGTTAAATGCGTGTATGAATTACACGATATAGGTGGAGATCTCCATGATTCTACTCTTCAAAGTGCGCATTGCTTCAAAAGTAAATTCCTCACTATGCACATCTTTAGGGGGAGTTCTTCTATATCTTGCAATCAAATTCCTCAATTTCAGTATTTACACTTCATATGTTTATCCCCGTTGAAAACTTAACCTATATTGTCATCAATCACCAAAAAGGGGGAGATTGTAAGTGCATCTAGTGCCCCTTAGTGATTTTGGTGTATTGAAGACTTATAGGTTAAGGGACTGATGCGTTTGTGAGTGTACACAGGTCTATAAGTCTATGAGGAGTTTGATATTTACAGAGAAAGTCGACCCCTAAAAATGAAGTTCTTCGACTGAAGACTTTGGATCTCTGAAGACTTTCTGAAGACTTTGAAAGTGAAGAAATTGGTGTGATCCCGAAGACTTGGTATTCATTCGAGGAACATGAAGCATGAAGACCTTTGTTTTCTTTTTTTATTTTCTCTTTCTTGAGTCATAGGAGACACCGTACTGTTAAAGGGGGTCGAGGAAATACTAAGGAAAAATTTCCAAATGATGCTCAACTCAAATCCTGCACCTACCAATCCCTTCGAGTGAAGCCATTGGAAATCTCATACAGTTCAGTCAATTTCTTCAGTGACAGAGACGAAGTTCTTCTGGTCTCCGAGGAATTTGTTCTGACTGAGGAGTTAGGAATTCGCTAGTGCGGATTGCCTACACAGTGAGGAACATGATAGCCCTAAGGAATTTGATACTCAAAATTCCGACCATTGTTGTGCTATGCGCCAGCTGTCCCAAAATATCTACCGACCTAACGGTCATATCATTGAATGGCATTTATGCGACTATAGCTCCCATGTGTTGAGGAACGACTTAGAGACATAATCGCATTGAAGGCATATGTCGCAAGGTAGGCAATCTTCACAACATCCCATGTAATATTGATAATAAAAGGGGAGATAACATAGTTGGCTTACACTCGCCATGTCAATCAAGGTACATAAATAACATTACATCAATCAAACACTCATGGCCCGACTACGGCGCCAAAATAAAAGATAACCCAACAAGCGACAACGGTCCCGTTCACCCCCAACTGGGCACCACTACTGATCATCAGGAAAGGAAACATAGTAACGTTGAGAGTCTTCGTCGAACTCCCACTTGAGCTCAAGCGCGTCACCTGGAGCGGAATCATCAAGCCCTGCATCTGGTGTAATAGTAATTTGTGAGCCACATGCACTCAGCAATCTCGCACCCTCGCGATCAAGACTATTTGAGCTTATAGGTAAGGCAAGGTAAAAATAAGTGGAGCTGCAGCAAGCGACTAGCAAATATGGTGGCTAACTTATTCGCAAAAGTGAGCGAGAAGAGGAGGCAAAGCGCGAGCGAGAAACTAGAGAACAACCTGCGCAAACATTACTCCAACACCGTGTCCGCTTCCCGGACTCCGCCAAGAAGAGGCCATCACGGTAACACACTCAGTTGATTCATTTTAATTAAGTTAAGGTTCAAGTTATCTACAACCGGACATTAACAAATTCCCATCTGCCCATAACCGCGGGCATGACTTTTGAAAGTTCAAATCCCTGCAGGGGAGTCCCAACTTAGCCCATGACAAGCTCTCACGGTCAACGAAGGAATAGACCTCCTCCCAAGACGTTCCGATCAGACTCGGTATCTCGGTTCTTCAAGACACTTCGACAGGTTAAAACAAGACCAGAAACACCGCCCGAATGTGCCAACAAATCCCGATAGGAGCTGGACATATCTCGTTCTCAGGGCACACTCAGATTGTCCAAACTTCCGGTAGGCCAGCCCAGAGTTGCCCCTGGTAGCCACCGGCGGCTGATAGTTTGGACCAACACTCAGAGGAGCACTGGCCCGGGGGGGTTTAAAATACGATGACCCTCGGGCTCCGGAAACCCAAGGGAAAAAGAGGCTAGGTGGAAAATGGTAAAACCAAGGTTGGGCATTGCTGGAAAAGCTTTAATCAAGGCGAACTATCAAGGGGTTCCCATTATAACCCAACCGCGTAAGGAACGCAAAATCTGGGAACATAACACCGATATGACGGAAAGTAGGGCGGCAACAGTGGAACAAAACACTAGGTGAGGGGCCGAGCCTTCCACCCTTTACCAAGTATATAGATGCATTAAGATAACAAGGTAATATAATGATATCCCAACAAGTAAATAAAAGTTCCAACAAGGAACGACCTCCAATCTTCACCTCCAACTAGCAACGCTATAAGAGGGGCTGAGCAAGGCGGTAACATAGCCAATCAACGGTTTGCTAGGACATGGTGGGTTAGAGGTTTGACATGGCAATTTGGGAGGCTTGAAAGCAAGTGGTAGGCATCGTAGCATTGGCATAGCAAAAGAGCGAGCAAACTAGCATAGCAAAGATAGTAGTGATTTCGAGGGTATGATCATCTTGCCTGCACAGTTATCAGAGTTGACTGGATCCTCGAAAGCAAACTCAACGGGCTCCTCATTAGCAAACTCGTCTCCCGGCTCTACCCAAACAAGACAAACAAGCAACAACGACACAATCAACCACGTGCAAGGATCAAACAATATGATGCAAAGATGGTATGTTATGCGGGATGCGATGCGGGATGCTTATGCAAGATGTGACAGGAAATGCATGAACCTGGCCTCAACTTGGGAATCCAAGTGTGCCACTAGAAAGATGAGATGAAATCGCTTGAAAACGATGTAAAGAACGCTGGAATCAGAGTTACGGTTTGGAAATGGCAAGCGATTCAAATATGACACCGGTCTGCGATTTACAGCAAGTAGCCATCTAAATGCAATGAGATGAACATGCTACAGTACCCAAACATGACAAAAAAATACATGGCAGGGATTTATTTAAGATGCTTAACAAAAGTCTAGCATTGAGCTATGGCCAATTCATCCATTAACAGGTTCAAACAAGCATGGCAAAAATGCATATGGCAAACAGATTTCAGACTTAGTGAAATCAACACTTGTCTGGAATTTCAGATCAGGTAGCTCTCTTCGGAGCAACAAAACTACATGCTACGGGACCTGAATATGGAAAAGTAAAGCATGGCATGGATCTACTCAAAGAGATTAACAAAAGTCCCTTAGTGACCTTGAGCCAAAAGGGATCAGAAAATACAATTTCAAGCATGTGAACATGGCAAAAACATAATCAGATCACAGACTTAGTGAAAACGGGCACATGCTGAAAACAGATATCAAGTAGGCATGTTTACAAGCTCGATGCACTCACTACGAAGCAAGTCATGATAAGCTAAGCATACATCTATCAAGAATACACAAAATGCAAGCTAGACATGGCAAGAACAATAGCATAGCATGCACGGGTCAAACTACAACATCATCGACAAAATTGCAAACAAGTTGACAATCTGCCTAGATTCACAAAGTAGCAAAAGTAGAGCTCGATTGACTCAAGATAGGTTGCTCCATAATTGCAAACAAAGACATGGATGGATAGATCACTACAAGATTAACAAAACATCCTTACTGATCATCCTCAAAAGAGGCACGGATCACTAGGAAACAACCTGAATATATGGCCATATGAGATAAACAGCTCAAGGACTTGGTGGAAATGCGAAGTCCCTGAAATCAGAATTACCAAGTGCACCACTTTGAAAGCTTGTACTAGTCACCACACACATCACAAAAATACATGGGTTGCACCTCTGGAAAGATGACAAAACCCTTATCAAAACATATGTAGAACTCATGGGCAGCTCATGCACACAATAATCATGGCACAAATGACAAAAAGCTAAATGAAGTAGCAGATCTGACAATTATCCCAAGTATCCCTCTTCTAACAGCATTTCGGGAATCAAGATGAACTCAAATGAAAATTATGCAATGGAATGAAATGATGTACTCTTAGAGATGAACATTTTGATATGCTATATGTCAAAATCGGAGCCACGGATGCGGAGATCAAGCATGATGAACAGGAGCACTTGGATCTGGGATTTCGAGGACTTAGAAGAAAAAAACCACCTCGCGGAATTAGGGTTTACTGTAGCCGTTTCGGATCTGGATCGGGGCGCGCTTCTCGAGGATCACCGGAGAGGAGTTGGCGGCGGCCGGAGGAAAGGGAGCTCGCCGGGCCTTGGCTGGCCGGCGAGATGGCGACGATGCGGCGGCGGGGTCGGAGAGGCGATGGGGCGAGGCGGTCGGCAACGGGCGAGGCGGCGCGGCGTCAAGCGGCGGGGCGGCGATGGCGCGCGGCGGCGGCCGGCGACCGAGCGTCGCGGGGAAGAGGACGGCGGCGGCTCGGCTCCGGGACGGCGTGGAGCTTCGGGCCCGCGGGGGCCCTACGCGGGCCGAGCGGGCCAGCGCGCGGGTGGAGGCGCGGCGACCGGGCAAATAGGGAGGCGCCACGTGGCACGGACAGGCGGAGCGGACGTGTCCGGCCGGACGAAATTTGTCCGCCGGCGCGTGGAGACGAAGGGGACTAGGGTTTGCCCGAAAATTTCGGGGAGTGGTCTTTAAATAGAGGTGGAGGGAGCTAGGAGAGTCCAAATGAGGTGCGGTTTTCGGCCACGCGATCATGGTCGAACGCTCTAGATGATGGAGAAGGCTTAGGTGGGTTTTGGGCCAAATTGGAGGGATGTTGGGCTGCAACACACACGAGGCCTTTTCGGTCCCTCGATTAACCGTTGGAGTATCAAACGAAGTCCAAATGATACGAAACTTGACAGGCGGTCTACTGGTAGTAAACCAAGGCCGCTTGGCAAGTCTCGGTCCAATCCGGAAATGTTTAATCCCCACACACGAAAGAAAGGTAGAAATGACCACCGGAGGAGAACGAAGTGCCAGAATGCCAAACGGACAACGGGGAAAATGCTCGAATGCATGAGACGAACACGTATGCAAATGCAATGCACATGATGACATGATATGAGATGCATGACAACGATAACAACACACGGAGACAAAAACCCAAACCCGAGAAAATAGAATAACTTAAAGCCGGAAACAGCAAGAGTTGGGGTACAAATTGGGAAAGTTACATCCGGGGTGTTACATAGCCGCCCTAACCAGACGTACAACTGTCACAGCAGTTGGAACTGGTCTACCAAATCATTGTCTTCACCAAGCTACCTGGTTCCATTTCCTCAACCCTTCCATTTCCTCATTTATGTGTTGTGTGCTTGTTCATATCTGTGCTGGAATACTTTGACTGAAGATTTTCTCTATTTCCTCAGTTCAATTTCTTCAGTCTGTTTGTCTTTATCCTGTGTTTACACTTTCTGTACTCTGTGCTTGTTTTCATTTCATCATGAAGACCATTCTCATGCACTGTTATGTTTACTTCTGAGTACTTATTCTGCTGCAAGTAGTTATTCACTCAGGAATTTCCTCACCCTGAAATTCCCCAGTGAAGAATTCATAAAAATCGCCTATTCACCCCCCTGTAGTCGATATAACGCACTTTCAATATGTTAGCAGAAACAAAGTCTGTGATATTTGTTTCAGCTTCTTAGAGTGCTCATAATGTGGCTGTTAAAATGGTTGTTAGAGTGCTGAAATGCTTGCTGTTAAAAAAGTGCACAAGTCAGCTACTTCAGCACATAGTGCTTATTGTCATTTGCAGGGAAACCGATTGCGAGTGACCTATGTTTTGCCGGAAATGTTGATTGATTTCCATTCCGGCAAATTTCAGGCGCTCTATATGTTCACTCTCTAGCAAAGGTCATGCTGAAATTTTCCATGAATTTCGGCATGACTTGTGCTAGAAAGTTGGACATATCGAGTGCTCGAGATTTGTCACGACGGGAATGAAACGACATTTCCGGCAAAACACATGTCACTTTTTCATTATTCACTTTATTATATAAAGCTCGATAATTAAACGACTACGACATTGAACCCTAGGAAACATGACCGACACCGATGAGGCCGGAGGTTCTCAGTCCCAATTAGGCCGAGCACATGCCTACCTCGACTTTCTGGCGGATCAGGAGAGACATCAAGCTGGGTGTCAGGACCCGCTTGTCATGACGGATGACGACGGTGATGGTCCCGACGCCGACACTGATGCCACCAACGACACCAGCACTCAGACTGGCGCTAATGATGTTGCTAACTATAACACAGAAGGTGGGACCTCCCAAGCCAATGAGGGAAAGAAGGAAAAGAGGACACGGCGCCCAAATGAGCTCGGCACCGGAAGACTGGTGGTCACGGCGGTGCACCCTGGCGAGTTCGAGCCAATAGAGTCACGGGAAGTGGCAACGTGTTAAGGCAACCAACTAGCATCCATCCTATGGGATACAGCTAACATCAACACCACGAAAATACGGAAGAATGAAAATTTGAAGAAGCTTCTCCTAACTAGGTTGCACGCAAGGTTCCAGTTCCCCGGTCCCATGGGATGATGATGCCATGAAAAAAATCAACAACAAAGCCCTAGGGAAGTTCAGCAACGCATTGAGCGCTTGGAAAACTATGGTGAAAAAGGAGATTGAAGTAGACCATGAAACCTACACCGAGATTGTTGCAGATAATCCGAAAATTATGATAGAGGACTTTGAAAAGTTCAAGGAGACTTGCAATGAAGAAGCGTCCAAGGCCAGGTTGGAGAGAGGTAAGCAGCTGCAGGCAAAGAACATGGGGAACTACCGCCTTGGAAGTCGTGGTTACACGGGAAAGAGGCCCGTGTGGGCTAAGGAGGACGCAGAACATGAACGTCAGGGGATCCCAGACCCATTGGCTGAGTTCACCGACTAGTAGGAGCACGACTTCATCAGGGCCCGATTCTCATGGGACCCAAAAAAGATTTTTTTTTCACCGATGGACCGACTAGGAAATTCATGAGATTACTGGTAATTATCCTTTTACCACCTTACATATTAGCTTCTAATCAAAGAAGTCTACTAAATTCTAGTCGCATTCGTAAATGATTCACGATCCATTTTGTAGAGACATCAACACAAGCTTGCGGCCGAAAGCGACTCGTCGACTCAGTCAACTCAGTCGTCGGAGAAGTACAAGTGGGACACTCCTTTCAACCGTGCCATGAACATAATGATGGCACACCCGCCCGGCCAGCGGCCGCAATATGGACGTGTGCACAGCGCCGGGGATGGCGCCACGTGGAAGTACTATTATAACAAGGACCCCGAGGCCAAAAGACAGAGAAAGAAGTTTAGTCAAGTGACTATCGACGAGAAGGTGGCGCGGGCGATGGAGAAAGCAAAAGCTGAGATAATTGCTTGATGAGGACATCAATACCATTGTTACACCCACAACCCCTGCTGTTATACATACTGGACCGATTACTAGAGCTCGTACATGCCAATTGAATTATCAGGTACTTTCGTTTCTTGGTAACGATTCTAATGTTCATGAGAATATGATGCTACCTAAATTGGATACATTTGTTTTGCCTACAAATGAAGGGCCTAGCTTGGACAAGAAAGATGAACCTTGGAGAAAGTTCAAGCATGGAGATGATGGCATGCGCATGGGGCACAAGAACGGAGTTACAAGTGATGATTCCAGGACTCTAAAGCCATCATGGGAAGAAATATACAAGATGCCACTTCATAAATTTCGTCCAGAGGCTATTTTAGGTGCTGCATCACCTTATTATTGGGCCAGGCCCATGTATTTTCGAAGTACTTAAGTATAGGCTATTTTTAGAGTCCGTATGTGTGGGAAAACAAGAGTTAGGGATGGTTTCAGACCCCTCGACCAAGGGCCACGAAATCCCCCCTCTCTCCTCCATATATACAACCCTTAGGGCATCGTTTAGGCTTTGGGTTTTATTTAGATTAAAAGTTCGCCATAGCTGCAACTTCGCGTACTTCGTTTGTGTCCAACGACCAGACCAAGACGTCATAGAACCCCACCTTGATCAATAAAGCTTTCATCTTATATTCGCAATATCCAGATTGCAATCTCAGTTTCTTGCTTGTTCTTCGTTTGCTTGCAGGAAACAGACCCTCGTGGTCAGGTTGATCATGCTCCGGCGTGGTCAATAACCCTCGGAAGTTGGTTTAGTGATTGCTAAGGCGCGACGTCTCGCACATTCGTAGTCGGATCGTCAAGGTCGACTCCCACAGAAAATGATAGCCACCATCTCATCGAAACATCGGGACACCTTTGCCTCTATCAAGTGGTATCAGATTTTCAGGTTGCTTGGTGAGATTTTATAGTTTTTCATAGTTTAGATCGAGTCTATTCTTCGTACCTATAGTCCACGAAAAAGCCAAAAAAAATTAGGCTTAGTTCATCCTATCCGAACCAATCTGAGACTTTGCATAATCTATTCTGTATTTGCTTTGTTGAATTTGCGGTTGCATCGTCGTGTCAAGTTGCTGGTCTTAGCATCTAGTCCTTTAGAGTTTCGAGTTCTGTTCACAGGTTGTCACGTCACCGCTGCCATATATCACCACCGCATCATCATCATCGCTGCTACCATATACGCCACCACATATCCGCCGCCATCACGCCAATCCGAGTTCACCTGCAACATATATCTGCCACCAGTCCGATTTCCACTAGGTTCATCGCCGCCACCAGTCCGAGATTCCACCAGATTCATCTCCGCCACCAGTCCTAGTCCGAGTCCAGTAATTGTTGCTTTGTTTTCGAGTTCCAGATCATGCCATACTCCGAGTCGTGACAGAGTAGGACTCCCGAGATTCCGTGCTACCCGCCGAAGAAAAATAGTTCCAAACTAAAAAAAAACTAAGTCTGGAAAATTCTGGCTAGGCAGTTTTTAGACCATTTGTAGACTTTTTCGAAAAAAATTTGTTGCGGAGCAAAAAAAGAGAAAAAAAAGTGCAAAAAAGTGAAAAAATGAAAAAAATTTAGAGTGTTCTCCTCCATTGATTACATGCAGCGCCGTGATTTTGTTAGTGTTCTAGGCTCGCGTCTCTAGCACGGTCTAGCCTAGGACCAGCACAGTACCATCATTGAGCGTTTATTCAACTTTGCATCGTGCTGCCCCTTTTTGCTACCATATTATAAGCCTTCCTAGCTCCACATACATCTATGTCGTGCGTTTGACTCTCCCTGGTAATCGCTCTATCCAAGCTTTGAGAGTTTTGACTATGACGGTTGCCTATCACCGCCTGCTTCTGGGTAAGAATTGGTAAGAATTTGAGATTTGCTTAACGGATTTGTGACACCACCACCACCTCTTGTTAGTAGTCTGTATGATCATATTCTTGTGTGTTTCTATTGTTGCTAACCATGGCAGGATCACAAGCCGATGAGACTGACTGGGAGAACATGACGAATAAGGAGTTGCATGATAAATTTCAGCAAATGATGAGTGGACAGGTGCAAGATGTGCTAAACAGATTTGAAGAGGCCATGGAGAAGATAGATGGCATGGACAAGACGTTCGAAACAAAGCTCGATAACATGTTTAATGAATTGCTCGCGCGTCTTCCACCACCACCACCAGCTGCACCTAACGCACCTCTACAACAACAACAACAATGACTACCTACACATCGTGAAACAGCCCTCCACCGAGTGAGCCGTCTCCCTCTTGCACCTGGCCAAACTGTTGGTGCTGCTGTTGATACTTCTGTGGCTCCTGCTGCTGATGCGGAGGAGGATGATTTTGCCGGAGATTACGAGGATGAGGTTGATCAAAATCAGAACTATGTGCCACCACCAGCACAGCAACCACCAGGTCGTCCACATGCAAATAATGGCAATGGTAGGGCTCACCCTCAGGTACGAGATCATGACCATCTCCCTAAACTAAAATTGAATATTCCACCATTTGAGGGTAGATATGTTCCTGATATATATCTTACTTGGGAGTTAGAAACTGAACAACGATTTACATGTTTACAATATCCCGAGGAGAGACGTGTTCCTGCTGCTGTTTGTGCATTCACTAGTTTTGCATGTGTTTGGTGGTCTGAGCATTGTAGATTATATCTTATTCCAGCTACTTGGGCTGCTTTGAAAACTGCTATTCGTACTCGTTGGGTTCCACCATATTATCAATGTGAATTACTTCAAAAATTGCAGCGTTTAAGACAAGGAAAAAATTCTGTAGAAGAATATTATCACGAATTACAAACTTGCATGATTAGATGTGGTATTGTTGAGGAGAATGAAGCTATGCTTGCACGTTTTATGGGTGGATTAAATAGAGAGATTTAGACCATCCTAGAGTATAAGGAGTATAATAATATCACTCGTTTATTCCATCTTGCTTGTAAAGCTGAACGTGAAGTGCAGGATCGACAGGCATTGGCGCGAACTAACTTTTCTGCAGGTCAATCTTCATCATGGACACCACGTGCATCCTCTACTTCCACTCCACCAGCACCTCCATCAGGTGCCACCTCCAGCCGTGATACAAGAAAGCAGGCACAACCACCACTATCTGCCAAGAGCACACCTGCTGGACCTGCGCAGAGCTCTTCTTCTTCCATGGCATCAACAGGGCACACAAGTGATATTATTTGTCGTCGTTGTAAGGGAAGAGGACATTTTGCGAGAGAATGCCAATCTCAGCGTGTGATGATTGCTACCGAGGATGGTGGGTATGAGTCCGCTAGTGACTATGATGAGGAGACTTTGGCTCTTATTACACGTGAAGAACACGATGGAGATGATTCTGATCATGAGACGCAATACATGGTTGCTGAAGATGCTGACAGGTATGAATTTTTAGTTGCTCAATGTGTTTTGAGTGTGCAGGTTACACAAGCTGAGCAAAATCAGAGGCATAATTTGTTCCATACAAAGGGAGTTGTGAAGGAACGTTCTGTTCGCGTCATCATAGATGGAGGGAGCTGCAATAACTTGGCTAGCATGGAGATGGTGGAGAAGCTATCTCTCACCACAAGACCACATCCACATCCTTACTACATCCAATGGTTCACCAACAGCGGCAAGGTTAAGGTAACACGTACTGCTCGTGTGCATTTTAGTATCTCTACATATGCTGATTATGTTGATTGTGATGTGGTACCTATGCAAGCATGTTCCTTATTACTTGGTAGACCATGGCAATTTGATAAAAATTCTGTACACCATGGTAGAAACAATCAGTATACTCTTGTTCATAAGGATAAAAATATTACTTTTCTTCCTATGACTCCTGATTCCATTTTGAAAGTTGATATTAATAGAGCTAATAAAGCAAAACAAGAGAAAAATAAGAGTGAAAATCAGATTGTGGCAAAAGAATTTGAGCAACAAATGCAGCCTAATAATAAACAATCTAGTGTTGCTTCTGAAATTAAATTGAAAAGTGCATGTTTACTTGCCACCAAATCTGATATTGATGATCTAGATTTTAGCAAATCTGTTTGCTATGCTTTTGTGTGCAAAGAGGCATTATTTTCATTCGAGGACGTGCCTTCCTCTTTGCCTCCTGCTGTCACTACAATTTTGTAGGAGTTCGCTGACGTCTTTCCACAAGACGTGCCACCGGGATTACCACCTATTCAAGGGATTGAGCATCAAATTGACTTAATTACCGGTGCATCATTACCCAACCGTGCACCATACCGTACCGATCCAGAGGAGAGGAAGGAGATTATGCGTCAAGTACAAGAACTGCTCGACAAAGGTTATATACGTGAATCCCTTAGTCCTTGTGCACTTCCTATCATTTTAGTGCCGAAAAAGGATGGTACGTCGCGTATGTGCGTTGATTGTAGAGGCATTAATAATATTAGTATTCGTTATCGTCATCCTATTCCTAGGCTATATGATATGCTTGATGAATTGAGTGGCTCTACAATATTCTCCAAAGTTGATTTGCGTAGTGGATACCATCAAATTCGTATGAAATTGGGAGATGAATGGAAAACGGCATTTAAAACTAAGTTTGGATTATATGAGTGGTTAGTAATGCCTTTTGGGTTAACTAATGCACCTAGTACTTTCATGAGGTTAATGAACGAAGTTTTACGTGCTTTCATTGGACGATTTGTGGTAGTTTACTTTGATGACATATTGATTTATAGCAAATCTTTGGAGGAACATTTGGAACATTTACGTGCTGTTTTTATTGCTCTACGTGATGCACGTTTGTTTGGTAACCTTGGAAAGTGCACCTTTTGCACCGACCGAGTATCTTTTCTTGGCTATGTTGTTACTCCACAGGGAATTTAAGTTGATAAAGCCAAGATTGAAGCTATTGAGAGTTGGCCGCAGCCCAAAACGGTCACACAAGTGAGGAGTTTCCTTGGCCTCGCTGGTTTCTATAGGCGTTTTGTGAGAGATTTCAGCACCATTGCTGCACCTCTCAACGAGCTTACAAAGAAGGATGTGACTTTTGTTTGGGGTACCGCATAGGAAGAAGCCTTCACGGTATTGAAAGATAAGTTGACACATGCTCCTTTACTCCAACTTCCTAATTTCAATAAGACTTTTGAGCTTGAATGTGATGCTAGTGGAATTGGATTAGGAGGTGTGTTATTACAAGATGGCAAACCTGTTGCATACTTTTCTGAAAAATTGAGTGGGCCTAGTCTGAACTATTCTACTTATGATAAAGAATTATATGCTCTTGTTCGGACCTTAGAAACATGGCAACATTATTTATGGCCCAAGGAATTTGTTATACATTCTGATCATGAATCTTTGAAACACATTAAAAGTCAAGCAAAACTGAACCGTAGACATGCTAAATGGGTTGAATTCATTGAGACTTTCCCTTATGTCATTAAACACAAGAAGGGTAAAGAAAATGTTATTGCTGATGCATTGTCTCGTCGTTATACTATGCTTTCACAACTTGACTTTAAAATATTTGGTTTGGAGATCATCAAAGATCAATATGTTCATGATGCTGAATTTAAAGATGTATTGCAAAATTGTAAGGAAGGGAGAACTTGGAACAAGTTCATTCTTAACGATGGATTTGTGTTTCGTGCTAACAAGCTATGCATTCTAGCTAGCTCCGTTCGTCTTTTGCTGTTGCAGGAGGCGCATGGAGGAGGATTAATGGGACACTTTGGCGTCAAGAAGACGGAGGATATACTTGCTACACATTTCTTTTGGCCAAAGATGAGGCGGGATGTTGAGCGTTTTGTTGCTCGCTGCACTACATGTCAAAAAGCTAAGTCACGACTCAATCCTCATGGTTTATATATGCCTTTGCCTGTACCTAGTGTTACTTGGGAGGATATATCTATGGACTTTGTTTTAGGTTTACCTCGAACAAAGAAGGGGAGGGATAGTATATTTGTTGTCGTGGATAGGTTCTCGAAAATGTGACACTTTATACCATGTCATAAAAGCGATGATGCTGTTAATGTTGCTGATTTGTTTTTTCGTGAAATTATTCGCTTGCATGGTGTGCCAAATACTATTGTTTCAGATCGTGATACTAAATTTCTTAGCCACTTTTGGAGATGTTTATGGGCTAAGTTGGGGACTAAGCTGCTTTTTAGTACTACTTGTCACCCCCAAACTGATGGACAAACTGAAGTAGTCAATAGAACATTGTCTACTATGCTTAGGGCTGTTTTGAAGAATAACAAGAAAATGTGGGAAGAATGCTTGCCTCATATTGAATTTCCTTATAATCGTTCATTGCATTCTACTACTAAGATGTGCCCTTTTGAAATTGTGTATGGTTTCCTACCTCATGCACCTATTGATTTGTTGCCTCTTCCATCTTCGGAGAAGGTTAATTTTGATGCTAAAGAACATGCTGAATTGATTTTAAAAATGCATGAGTTAACTAAGGAAAACATTGAGCGTATGAATGCTAAATATAAACTTGCTGGAGATAAGGGTAGAAAACATGTTGTGTTTGCACCTGGAGATCTTGTTTGGTTACATTTGTGTAAGGATAGATTTCCTAATTTGCGCAAATCAAAGCTAATGCCACGTGCTGATGGTCCTTTTAAGGTGTTAGAGAAAATAAATGATAATGCATATAAACTTGAGTTGCCTGCAGATTTTGGGGTTAGTCCCACTTTTAACATTGCAGATTTGAAGCCTTATTTGGGTGAGGACGATGAACTTTCGTCGAGGACGACTTCTTTTCAAGAAGGGGAGGATAATGAGGACATCAATACCATTGTTACACCCACAATCCCTGCTGCTATACATACCGGACCGATTACTAGAGCTCGCACACGCCAATTGAATTATCAGGTACTTTTGTTTCTTAGTAACGATTCTAATGTTCATGAGAATATGATGCTGCCTAAATTGGATACATTTGTTTTGCTTACAAATGAAGGGCCTAGCTTGGACAAGAAAGATGAACCTTGGAGCAAGTTCAAGCATGGAGATGTTGGCATGCGCAAGGGGCACAAGAACGGAGTTACAAGTGATGATTCCAGGACTCTAAAGCCACCATAATGAGTGCATGAAGCATGGGACGAAATATACAAGATGCCACTTCATAAATTTCGTCCAGAGGCTATTTTAGGTGCTGCATCACCTTATTATTGGGCCAGGCCCATGTATTTTTGAAGTACTTAAGTATAGGCTGTTTTTAGAGTCTGTATGTGTGGGGAAACAAGAGTTAGGGATGGTTTCGGACCCCTCCACCAAGGGCCACGAAATTCCCCCTCTCTCCTCCATATATACAGCCCTTAGGGCATCGTTTAGGCTTTGGGTTTTGTTTAGATTAAAAGTTTGCCATAGCTGCAACTTCGCGTACTTCGTTTGTGTCCAATGACTAGACCAAGACGTCACATAACCCCACCTTGATCAATAAAGCTTTCATCTTATATTCGCAATATCCAGATTGCAATCTCAGTTTCTTGCTTGTTCTTCGTTTGCTTGCAGGAAACAGACCCTCGTGGTCAGGTTGATCATGCTCCGGCGTGTTCAATAACCCTCGGAAGTTGGTCTCGCACGTTCGTAGTCGGATCGTCAAGGTCGACTCCCACAGAAAATGATAGCCACCATCTCATCGAAACATCGGGACACCTTTGCCTTTATCATTGCTACCTATAGAGATGATATGGTGGCTGCCTTTACAAGCTTGATTCCAACTGTGGTCACATGGGTGCAACAAAATCCAAACGCACTGATGACCCACAAGTATAGGGGATCTATTGTAGTCCTTTCGATGAGTAAGAGTGTTGAACCCAACGAGGAGCAGAAGGAAATGATAAGCGGTTTTCAGCAAGGTATTCTCTGCAAGTACTGAAATAAGTGGTAACAAATAGTTTTGTGATAAGATAAATTGTAACGAGCAACAAGTAACAAAAGTAAATAAAGTGCAGCAAGGTGGCCCAATCCTTTTTGTAGCAAAGGACAAGCCGGAACAAACTCTTATAATAGGAAAAGCGCTCCCGAGGACACATGGGAATATCGTCAAGCTAGTTTTCATCATGTTCATATGATTCACGTTCGATACTTTGATAATTTGATATGTTGGTGGACCGGTGCTTGGGTGCTGTTCTTACTTGAACAAGCATCCCACTTATGATTAACCTCTATTGCAAGCATCCGCAACTACAACAAAAGTATTAAGGTAAACCTAACCATAGCATGAAACATGTGGATCCAAATCAGCCCCTTACGAAGCAACACATAAACTAGGGTTTAAGCTTCTGTCACTCTAGCAACCCATCATCTACTTATTACTTCCCAATGCCTTCCTCTAGGCCCAAATAATGGTGAAGTGTTATGTAGTCGACGTTCACATAACACCACTAGAGGCTAGACAACATACATCTTATCAAAATATCAAACGAATACCAAATTCACATGACTACTAATAGCAAGACGTCTCCCTTGTCCTCAGGAACAACCGTAATTACTCACAAAGCATATTCATGTTCATAATCAGAGGGGTAATAATATGCATATAGGATCTGAACATATGATCTTCCACCAAATAAACCAACTACCATCAACTACAAGAAGTAATCAACACTACTAGCAACCTACTAGCACCAATCCCGGACTTTGAGACAAGAATTGGATACAAGAGATGAACTAGGGTTTGGAGATGAGATGGTGCTGGTGAAGATGTTGATGGAGATTGCCCTCTCCCAATGAGAGGAGTGTTGGTGATGACGATGGTGATGATTTCCCCCTCCCGGGGGGAAGTATCCCTAGCAGAACAGCTCTGTTGGAGCTCTAGATTGGTTCCGCCTCATGGCGGCGGAGTCTCGTCCCGAAAAGTTCCCTCTGATTTTTTCTCATCGAAAGACTTCATATAGGAGAAGATGGACGTCGGAGAGCCACCAGGGGGCCCACGAGGTAGGGGGCGCGCCCTAGGGGGGGCGCCGCCCACCCTCGTGAGCAGGGTGTGGGCCCCCTGGCCTTCATCTTTGGCAAGGATTTTTCTTTATTTATTTTAAGATGTTCCGTGGAGTTTCAGGACTTTTGGAGTTGCGCAGAATAGGTCTCTAATATTTGCTCCTTTTCCAACCCAGAATTCCAGCTGCCGGCATTCTCCCTCCTTATGTAAACCTTGTAAAATAAGAGAGAATAGCCATAAGTATTGTGACATAAAGTGAAATATCAGTCCATAATGCAATAAATATCGATATAAAAGCATGATGCAAAATGGACGTATCAACTCCCCCAAGCTTAGACCTCGCTTGTCCTCAAGCGAAAAGCCGATAACAATAAATATGTCCTCATGTTTAGAGGTAGAGGCATCGATAAAAATAAAATATGGACATGAAGGCATCATGATTATTCTCATAACAGCAACATATATAGATTTTGTCATATGATTACTTATGTTCAAGTGATGATCTATTCACAGTGCAAAAGTATAAATCATAAACCTTATTGGGCTTCGACAAACTATAATCTCAGTCATTGAAGAAATTGCAATTTATCATAACACCGGAAAGAGTCTATGTCAGAGCTAAAAAGCAAGTCCACATACTCAACTATCATTTAGTCCTCCATAATTTCTAACACTCACGCAATACTTGTGGTTACAGAGTTTTAATTGGACACAGAGAAAGATAGGGGCTTATAGTTTTGCCCCACAACCTTTTACCTCAAGGGTAATGTCAACAATAATGGTTCATGCTCCCCTACATCCAATTAGATATATATATATATATATATATATCATGTTCTTTCCAACATGCTGAGCTTGCCAAAGGATAAAATGAAAAAGAAAAGGTGAAGATCACCATGACACTTGCATAAGGTAGAAGATAATAATAAAGGATAGGCCCTTCGCAGAGGAAAGCAGAGGTTGCCATGCGCTTTTATGGTTGGATGCATAAAATCTCAATGCGAAAGAACGTCACTTTATATTGCCCCTTGTGATATGAACCTTTATTATGCAGTGTGTCTCTTT
This sequence comes from Triticum urartu, assembly GCF_003073215.2. NCBI lineage: Eukaryota > Viridiplantae > Streptophyta > Magnoliopsida > Poales > Poaceae > Triticum > Triticum urartu. The sequence goes on along the minus strand of NC_053023.1, from coordinate 643,449,358 downwards.
TATTACTTCCACATCACAAGATCATATAAAGCTTATTTCTCCCACACCAATCAATCATACATATTTAGAGCAATTTTTATTGCTTTGCACCAATGAAAACTTACTTGAAGGATCTTACTCAATCCATAGGTAGATATGGTGGACTCTCATGGCAAAATTGGTTTAAGGGTATTTGGAAGCACAAGTAGTATTTCTACTTGGTGCTGAGAATTTGGCTAGCATGAGGGGGAAAGGCAAGCTCAACAAGTTAGAGGATCCATGACAACATACTTTATCTCAGATATAAGAAAGGCATAACTCATTAAGTTGTCTTCATTGTCCAACATCAACTCTTTAGCATGTCATATTTTAATGAGTGTTCCCAATCATAAAAGATGTCAATGATAATATATCTATATGTGAAAACCTCTCTTTCCTTATTACTTCCTATTAATTGCAACAATGACCAAAGCTATGTCTGCCAACTCCCAACAACTTTTAATCATCATACTCTTTCTATGTGAAGTCATTACTCTCAATAAGATCAATATGAACTTTTTGTTTCTTTTTATTCTTTTTCTCTTTTCTTTTATTCACCCAAGATCATGGCAAAATAATCAAGCCCTTGAGTCAACACTAATCTTTATTATATATAGCTCACGGACTCGATTACATAGAGAGATCATAAAGCAAACTCAAAACTAGATCATGCCATAAACTTTATCCTACTAAATCAAGTTACTACTAATAGGATCAAACTAAGAAAAATGATAAAGATAGGAGTTGTGATGGTGATACGATACCGGGGCACCTCCCCAAGCTTGGCAGTTGCCAAGGGGAGTGCCCATACCCATGTGATTATATATCCTTTGTCGGTGAAGAAGGTGGAGGTGACGGATAATCGCACATCGAGCGTAAGAGGTCCTCCAGCTTGTGAATAATGCCCTTGAGTGCGACAATATGCTCCTTCAACAAAATATTTTCTTGTGTGAGATACTTGTTTTGTATACGAGCTAACTCAATCATCTTGAAAGCTTCGATCCCAGTTGGGGTAAGAAGGTTATGATCAAGTTGAAGGATGTCTTTTGCTACCGGAGCTTGATCCTCCGTGGCCTTCTTGATCCTTTCATCCTTGTTGACCCTCGTGGGTTCTTCCCTCTTCAGATTTATCTTCATTAGCCAAGCATCGTTGTTACCATTGTTGGAGGAGGGAGACGACATGATGCCTAGCCTGGAAAACCCTGACAGAAAACAGCTCGAAACAAGAACAAAGGAGATTTGCATGATACAGGAGTCAAAATCTTTGGGAGAATATATAATGAATTTGTACTGACCAAAATACGTATCGTGCAAGAAAACGGAGTCCGGAAGACACACGAGGTGCTCACGAGGTAGGGGGGCACGCCTAGAGGGATAGGGCGCGCCCACCACCCTCGTGGGGCCCTCGTGTCCTTCCCAGACTGCTACTTATTTTCTATTTTTCTAAATATTCCAAAACAGAGAAATATTGCCTTAAAAATTATTTTGGAGTCGGTTTACTTACCGTACTACATACCTATTCCTTTTCGGAGTCTGAAACGTTCCGGAAAGTGTCCCTTATGTATTCCTCCGGGGTTACGGTTTAAATAATATTGGTTTCAACATTTATGGGATTACCTGAGATATAATGTTTGATTCTTTGACCGTTTACCACCTTCGGATTTGTGCCTTCGAAGTTGTTGATCTTTATGGCACCGGAACGATAGACCTCTTCGATAAAATAGGGGCCTTCCCATTTAGAGAGAAGTTTTCCTGCAAAAAATCTTAAACGAGAGTTGTATAGCAATACATAATCACCTACATTAAACTCACGCTTTTGTATCCTTTTGTCATGCCATCTTTTAACTTTTTCTTTAAACAACTTGGCATTTTCATAAGCTTGGGCTCTCCATTCATCAAGTGAGCTAATATCAAATAACCTCTTCTCACCAGCAAGTTTAAAATCATAGTTGAGCTCTTTAATAGCCCAATACGCCTTATGTTCTAGCTCGAGAGGTAAGTGACATGCTTTTCCATAAACCATTTTATAAGGAGACATACCCATAGGATTTTTATATGCAGTTATATAAGCCCATAATGCATCATCAATTTTCTTAGACCAATTCTTTCTAGACCTATTAACAGTCTTTTGAAAAATTAATTTGAGCTCTCTATTGCTCAACTCTACTTGACCACTCGACTGAGGGTGATAAGGAGATGCAATTCTATGATTAATATCATATTTAGCAAGCGTTTTACGGAAAGCACCATGAATAAAGTGTGAACCACCATCAATCATTAAATATCTAGGGACTCCAAACCTCGGGAAAATAACTTCCTTAAGCATTTTAATAGAAGTGTTATGATCAGCACTACTAGTTGGAATAGCTTCTACCCACTTAGTAACGTAATCAACATCAACTAAAATATGTGTGTATCCATTAGAGGCAGGAAAAGGTCCCATATAATCGAAGCCCCAAACATCAAACGGTTCAATAACAAGTGAATAATTCATAGGCATTTCTTGACGTCTACTAATATTACCAATTCTTTGACATTCATCACAAGACAAGACAAACTTACAGGCATCCTTGAAGAGAGTAGGCCAATAAAAACCAGATTGCAATACCTTATGTGCAGTTCTATCGCCAGCGTGGTGTCCTCCATAAGCCTCGAAATGACACTTGCGTAGGATCTGTTCCTGTTCATGCTCAGGTACACAACGTTTAATAACACCATCTACTCCTTCTTTATAAAGATGTGGGTCATCCCAGAAGTAATGTCTCAAATCATAGAAAAACTTTTTCTTTTGTTTGTATGTGAAGCTAGGTGGTATAAACTTAGCAACAATATAATTAGCATAATCAGCATACCATGGAGTACTATGAGAGGTACTTATAACATTTAATTGTTCATCAGGAAAGCTATCATCAATAGGTAGTGGGTCATCAAGAACATTCTCTAACCTAGACAAGTTGTCTGGAACGGGGTTCTCAGCTCCCTTTCTATCAACAATATGCAAATGAAATTCTTGTAGCAAGAGAACCCATCTAATAAGTCTAGGTTTAGCATCTTTCTTTTCCATAAGGTATTTAATAGCAGCATGATCAGTATGAATAGTTACTTTAGAATCAACAATATAAGGTCTGAACTTATCACAAGCAAATACAACTGCTAAAAGCTCTTTTTCGGTAGTAGCATAATTTCTTTGAGCATTGTCTAGAGTCTTACTAGCATAATGAATAACATTTAATTTCATATCAACTCTTTGCCCTAGAACATCACCTACAACATAATCACTAGCATCACACATAATTTCAAAGGGTAAATTCCAATCAGGTGGCTGAACAACAGGTGCAGAGACTAATGCTTTCTTAAGTATTTCAAATGCTTCTACACAATCATCATCAAAGACAAATGGAATATCTTTTTGCAATAAATTAGTCAGAGGCCGAGAAATTTTTGAGAAGTCCTTAATGAACCTCCTATAAAATCCAGCGCGACCAACGAAACTTCTTATACCTTTGATGTCCTTGGGACATGGCATCTTTTCGATAGCATCGACCTTGGCTTTATCAACTTCAATACCTCTTTCAGAAACTTTATGCCCCAAGACAATACCTTCATTAACCTTAAAGTGTCACTTTTGCCAATTCAAGAAAAGATTAGTTTCTTCACATCTCTGCAAAACTCGATCAAGATTGCTCAAGCAATCATCAAAAGAGGAACCATAGACAGAAAAATCATCCGTGAAAACCTCACAAATCTTTTCACAAAAGTCAGATAATATAGCCATCATGCATCTTTGAAAGGTAGCGGGTGCATTACATAAACCAAAAGGCATACGTCTATACGCAAAAGTACCAAAAGGGCATGTAAAAGTAGTCTTTGATTGATCTCTAGCCGACACATGTATTTGAGAGAAACCAGAATAACCATCTAGAAAGCAATAGTGTGTATGTTTGGATAATCTTTCTAGCATTTGATCAATAAAAGGTAAGGGGTAATGATCTTTCTTAGTAGCTTTATTTAATTTGGGGAAATCAATTACCATCCTATAACATGTAATAATTCTTTGTGGAATCAATTTGTCTTTATCATTAGGAACAACAGTAATACCTCCCTTCTTAGGGACACAATGGACATGACTTACCCACTCACTATCAGCAACGGGATAGATTATACCTACCTCCAGAAGCTTTAGTATTTATTTTCTTACCACTTCTTTCATTTTAGGATTTAGACGTCGTTGAGGATCATGAACTGGTTTGGCATTTGCTTCCAAATTTATTTTATGTTGACATAGAGTGGGACTAATGCCCTTAAGATCATCAAGAGTATATCCAATAGCTACACGGTGCTTCTTCAGAGTTTTCAATAATCTTTCTTCTTCATGCTCTGAAAGGTTAGCACTAATAATAACAGGATATATCTTCTTTTCATCAAGATAAGCATATTTAAGATTATCAGGCAATGGTTTAAGCTCAAACACAGGATCACCCTTGGGTGGAGGAGGATCCCCTAAGATTTCAACATGCAAATTGTGATGCAGAATAGGTTCCTGTTTAAAGAATACTTCATCTATTTCCCTTCTTTCATTCATGAACATATCATTTTCATGGTCTAGCAAATAGTGTTCTAAAGGATCACTAGGAGGTAGGGCAATAGAAGCAAGACCAATAATTTCATCCTTACTAGGTAATTCTTCCTCACGATGTTGTTTACTAAATTTAGAGAAATTAAACTCATGAACCATATCATCCAAGCCAATAGTAACAACATTCTTTTTGCAATCTATCCTAGCATTAACAGTGTTCAAGAAGGGTCTACCAAATATAATGGGAGAAAAGCTATCTTGCGGAGAAGTAAGAACAAGAAAATCATCAGGATATTTAGTTTTCCCACACAAGACTTCAACATCTCTAACAATTCCCATCACTGAAATAGTATCTCTATTGGCAAGTTTAATTGTGACATCAATACCTTCTAACTTAGCAGGTGCAATTTCATGCTTGATTTCTTTATACAAGTCATAAGGTATAACACTAGCACTAGCACCCATATCACATAAGCCATGATAACAATGATCTCCTGTTTTAATAGAAATAACAGACACGCCTACCACAGGTCTATGTTTATCTTTATCACAAGGTTTAGCAATTCTAGCAGTTTCACCTTCAAACTGAATAACATGCCCATCAAAATTATCAGACAAGAGATCTTTAACAATAGCAATATTAGGTTCTACTTTAAGTTTCTCAGGAGGTGTATAAGTTATAATATTGCTTTTATGAACAACAGTTGAAGCTTTAGCATGATCCTTTATTCTAACAGGGAAAGGTGGTTTCTCAACATAAGAAGTAGGAACAATAGGATCATTATAAGTGACCATCTTTTGTTCAACTTTACTAGGTGCAGCTACTTTTACTTCTATGGGAGGATGATATTTAAACCACTTCTCCTTAGGGAGATCAACATAAGTAGCAAAAGATTCACAGAAAGAAGCTACTATCTCAGAGTCAAGTCCATATTTAGTGCTAAACTTACGGAAAATATCGGTATCCATAAAAGATTTAACACAATCAAACTTAGGTGTCATACCTGACTCCTTACCTTCGTCGAGGTCCCAATGTTCAGAGTTGCGTTTAATTCTATCCAATAAATTCCATTTGAATTCCATAGTCTTCATCATAAAAGAGCCAGCACAAGAAGTATCGAGCATGGTGCGATTGTTTTCAGAAAGCCGAGCATAAAAACTTTGCATAATTATTTCTCTCGAGAGCTCATGATTGGGGCATGAATATAACATTGATTTAAGCCTCCCTCAAGCTTGAGCGATGCTTTCTCCTTCGCGAGGCCAGAAATTATATATATAATTGCGATCATGATGAACAAGATGCATAGGGTAATACTTCTGATGAAATTCCAACTTCAATCTTTTATAGTCCCATGAGCTCATATCATCACATAGCCTATACCATATCAATGCGTCTCCATTCAAAGATAAAGGGAAGACCTTCTTCTTAGCAACATCATCAGGTATACCTGCAAGCTTAAATAATCCACAAACTTCAACCACATATATTAAGTGCTCATCAGGATGCTTTGTTCCATCTCCTGTAAAAGGGTTAGCTAGCAGTTTTTCCATCATACCCGAAGGAAATTCAAAAGGAGTTTCATTTTCAATAGGTTCAGTAGGTTGAGGAGCAAATCTTTGATCTATTGGACGAGGTGAAGATACCCCGAACAAGCCCCTTAGAGAATTACTTTCCATAGTAACAAGTGACCGTAAATTTCAAAACACTATATAAATTTTTCCTTGCCAAATTCCACCTACCAAAGGTGCTACACTCCCCGGCAACGGTGCCAGAAAAGAGTCTTGATGACCCACAAGTATAGGGGATCTATCGTAGTCCTTTCGATAAGTAAGAGTGTCATACCCAACGAGGAGCAGAAATAAATGATAAGCGGTTTTCAGCAAGGTATTCTCTCCAAGTACTGAAATAAGTGGTAATCGATAGTTTTGTGATAAGATAAATTGTAACGAGCAACAAGTAACAAAAGTAAATAAAGTGCAGCAAGGTGGCCCAATCCTTTTCGTAGCAAAGGACAAGCCGGAACAAACTCTTATAATAGGAAAAGCACTCCCGAGGACACATTGGAATATCGTCAAGCTAGTTTTCATCACGTTCATATGATTCACGTTTGATAATTTGATAATTTGATATGTGGGTGGACCGGTGCTTGGGTGCTGTTCTTACTTGAACAAGCATCCCACTTATGATTAACCTCTATTGCAAGCATCCGCAACTACAACAAAAGTATTAAGGTAAACCTAACCATAGCATGAAACATGTGGATCCAAATTAGCCCCTTACGAAGCAACACATAAACTAGGGTTTAAGCTTCTGTCACTCTAGCAACCCATCATCTACTTATTCCTTCCCAATGCCTTCCTCTAGGCTCAAATAATGGTGAAGTGTTATGTAGTTGACGTTCACATAACACCACTAGAGGCTAGACAACATACATCTTATCAAAATATCAAACGAATACCAAATTCACATGACTACTAATAGCAAGACTTCTCCCTTGTCCTCAGGAACAAACGTAATTACTCACAAAGCATATTCATGTTCATAATCAGAGGGGTAATAATATGCATATAGGATCTGAACATATGATCTTCCACCAAATAAACCAACTAGCATCAACTACAAGGAGTAATCAACACTACTAGCAACCTACTAGCACCAATCCCGGACTTTGAGACAAGAATTGGATACAAGAGATGAACTAGGGTTTGGAGATGAGATGGTGCTGGTGAAGATGTTGATGAGATTGCCCTATCCCGATGAGAGGAGCATTGGTGATGATGATGGTGATGATTTCCCCCTCCCGGAGGGAAGTATCCCTGGCAGAACAGCTCTGCCGGAGCTCTAGATTGGTTCCGCCAAGGTTCCTCCCAGCAGAAAAGTTCTCTTTGATTGTTTTCTCATCAAAAGACTTCATATAGGAGAAGATGGACGTTGGAGAGCCACCAGGGGGCCCACGAGGTAGGGGGGGCGCCCCCACCCTCGTGAGCAGGGTGTGGGCCCCCTGGCCTTCATCTTTGGCGAGGATTTTTCTTTATTTATTTTAAGATGTTCCATGGAGTTTCAGGACTTCTAGAGTTGCGCAGAATAGGTCTCTAATATTTGCTCCTTTTCCAGCCCAGAATTCCAGCTGCCGGCATTCTCCCTCCTTATGTAAACCTTGTAAAATAAGAGAGAATAGCCATAAGTATTGTGACATAAAGTGAAATAACAGTCCATAATGCAATAAATATCGATATAAAAGCATGATGCAAAATGGACGTATCACGCACCACCAAGTAATTTTCCCATGCCCAGCTTCACCGGGAGCAACTCAATGAACACCGCACCCCTACCCGTACCTAGTATGGAAACCGTACCCGCACCTCCTCCAGCACCTGCTCCTGCACCCAGCTGTCACAACAGCCGTAGCTCCGTCTCTGGCTTGTATGTCGGCTCGTCGACATTGGCTGAGCTCGAAGCACTCACGGTAAATACGCGTCGCACCTTCATCAACTCAACTAATTAATTAATCTTCAGTTGCTGTTCTTTTTGGATCTCTGATGCCGCACGTATATGTCTTTGTAGGCCGACTCCGCTCCGTGCACCCTCCTTTACCACATGAAGGGCGGGTTGGTGGATGTGGGGAAGGGTACTATAGTGAAGCCCAAGGATCGATTGTTCCACCACCGGCAGATGCCTGATAATGCCTTAAGGGTCTCGGTGGCGAGTGCGAAAGCGGGCTACAAGCGTTTCCCTTGTCTGATACAAACTGATGGAGAGGATGACGAGACCCCCACGCAGCTTGGCCAATGCAAAAGTTGGCCGATCCTATGGCCGAAAAATCTTCTTCGTGTCGAGGTGGCCGGGAGCACACCAACAGGACCTCAGGAAGGTATGACCACATCCCCACCTACACAAGTACAACCATTGTCTATGTTGATTGCTGAGATCGAGAGACACGAGGAAGGAGGGCCAACCGTTCCGGTAGATGATGCCATTTGCCCCATGGATATGGATCATGACATGGAGGAGGCCAATGACCCACACCAGTATTTCAATACCGGCAATGACAATGAATTAACAATGAGTCAACCATATGAATATGAGATGCATGTACCAGAGCCAGAACGTCCTCGAGAGTGCAAGAAGTCTTTGTTCATGCAATCCTCGTAGGACACGCCTCCAGATGCCGGTTCCACCCAAGCTCAACTAATTAGCCAGAGTCGTCCAATGCTGAGCCCGGAAACACTAGGGGTGGTGCTGAGGGAGGGTCTGACAGACCCACTAGCACCTCAGCCCACCGAGAAGAAGCAGAGGAAGAGACCGACGGCGAGAAAATCCAATATAGCTGGCAATGTTGGTTCTAGAAGCCAGCTGCCTTTAACCAAGGTTGACATTGTACCGATGAAACATGCACAATTAATCCATGTCGCGGGAGAGCCAATGGTACCGGCGAATTGATAACCCAAAAGTATAGGGGATCACAACAGTTTTCGATAAGTAAGAGTGTCAAACCCAACGAGGAGCTAAAGGCAGAACAAATATTCCCTCAAGTTCTATCGACCACAGATACAACTCTACGCACGCTTCATGTTCGCTTTACCTAGAACAAGTATGAAACTAGAAGTACTTTGTAGGTGTTGTTGGATAGGTTTGCAAGATAACAAAGATTATGTAGATAAAAAGTAGGGGCTGTTTAAGTAAAGACACAATAAAGTAAATATAGCGAGTGTGGAAAAGTGGTGGTAGGAGTTGCGAAATTGCCCCTAAGCAATTGACTACTTTACTAGACCGATAGCAAGTATTATGTGGGAGAGGCCACTACTAGCATGTCATCCCTGACTTGGAATTCTATGCACTTATGATTGGAACTATTAGCAAGCATCCGCAACTACTAATGTTCATTAAGGTAAAACCCAACCATAGCATTAAGATATATTGGCCCCCCTTCAATCCCGTATGCATCAATTTCTATGCTAGGTTGAAGCTTCTGTCACTCTTGCCCTCCAATACATAGTCCTATCAACATACAACTAACCCTATGGTGTGATCCACGCGCGCCTCATATGATGGGCACCAAAGGACAGCAACATAACCACAAGAAAATTAAATCAATCATAGCAATTCATCAACCACCGACAGGACAATGAAAATCTACTCAGACATCATAGGATGGCAACACATCATTGGATAATAATATGAAGCATAAAGCACCATGTTCAAGTAGAGGGTACAGCAGGTTGCGGGAGAGTGGACCGCTGTAGATAGAGGGGAAGGTGATGGAGATGTTGGTGAAGATGGCGGAGGTGTTGGAGTAGATCGCGGTGATGATGATGATGGCCACGACAGCGTTTCGGCGCCACCGAAAGAGAAGGGGAGAGGGGACCCCTTCGTCTTCTTCTTCCTTGACATCCCCCCTAGATGGGAGAAGGGTTTCCCCTCTGGTCCTTGGCCTCCATGGCACGGGAGGGGCAAGAGCCCCTTCGAGATTGGATCTGTCTCTCTGTCTCTCTCTGGTTTTGCATTCTGTTATGCTGCCCTTTCACCGTTTCGTATATATATGGACATCCGTAACTCCGATTGGCCCGAAACTTTCGCCGTGTTTTTTTATACCAAAAATAGCTTTCTTGCGGCCGAAGAATGGCATCAATCGCCTTACCCCTGGCCCACGAGGGTCAGGGGCGCGCCCAGGGGGGCAGGCGCGCCCCCTACCTCGTGGCCACCTCAGGCACCGTCTCGCGTGGATTTTTCTTCCGGAATTCTCCAAATATTCCAAAAATATTCTCCGTCCATTTTTATCCCGTTTGGATTCCGTTTGATATGGATATTCTGCGAAACATAAAACATGCAACAGACAGGAACTGGCACTGGGCACTGGATCAATATGTTAGTCCCAAAATAATATAAAAATTGCCAAAAGTAAATGAAAGTTGTAGAATATTGGCATGGAACAATCAAAAATTATAGATATGATGGAGACATATCAGCATCCCCAAGCTTAATTCCTGCTCGTCCTCGAGTAGGTAAATGATAAAAAAGATAATTTTTGATGTGGAATGCTACCTAGCATAATCTTGATCACATATCTAATCATGGCATGAATATTAAGATACGAGTGATTCAAAGCAATAGTCTATCATTTGACATAAAAACAATAATACTTCAAGCCTACTAATAAAGCAATCATGTCTTTTCAAAATAACATGGCGAAAGAAAGTTATCCCTACAAAATCTTATAGTCTGGCTATGCTCCATCTTCTTCACACAAAATATTCACATCATGCACAACCCCGATGACAAGCCAAGCAATTGTTTCATACTTTTGACATTCTCAAACCTTTTCAACTCTAACTCAATACATGAGCGTGAGCCATGGACATAGCACTATATGTGGAATAGAATATGATGGTGGAGGTTGTGTAGAAGAAGACAAAAAAGGAGAAAGTCTCACATCGACGCGGCTAATCAACGGGCTATGGAGATGCCCATCAATTGATGTCAATGTGAGGAGTAGGGATTGCCATGCAACGGATGCACTAGAGCTATAAGTATATGAAAGCTCAAACTGAAACTAAGTGGGTGTGCAACCAACTTTCTTGCTCATGAAGACCTAGGGCGTTTGAGGAAGCCCATCATTGGAATATACAAGCCAAGTTCTATAATGAAAATTCCCACTAGTATATGAAAGTGATAACTCAAGAGACTCTCTATATGAAGAACATGGTGCTACTTTGAAGCACAAGTGTGGTAAAAGGATAGTAACATTGCCCCCTTTATTTCTTTTTTTTTCTCTAATAATGATGATCATCACACTTTTATTTACTTACAACTCAATATTACAAATCGATATCTAGAACAAAGATATGACTCTATATGAATGCCTCCGGCAGTGTACCGGGATGTGCAATGATCTAGCGTAGCAATGACATAGAAAAAACGTACAAGCCATGAAAACATCATGCTAGCTTTCTTACGATCATGCAAAGCAATATGACAATGAATGCTCAAGTCATGTATATGATGATGATGGAAGTTGCATGGCAATATATCTCGGAATGGCTATGGAAATGCCATGATAGGTAGTTATGGTGGCTGTTTTGAGGAGAAGGTATATGGTAGGTTTATGGTACCGGCAAAAGTTTCGCGATACTAGAGAGGCTAGCAATGGTGGAAGGGTGAGAGTGCTTATAATCCATGGACTCAACATTAGTCATAAAGAACTCACATACTTATTTCAAAAGTTTATTAGCCCTCAAAGCAAAGTACTACTACGCATGCCCCTAGGGGGATAGATTGGTAGGAAAAGACCATCGCTCGTCCCCGACCGCCACTCATAAGGAAGATAATCAATAAATACCCCATGCTCCGACTTTGTTACATAATGGTTCACCATACATGCACGCTACGGGAATCACAAACCTCAACACAAGTATTTCTACCAATCCACAACTACCCACTAGCATGACTCTAATATCACCATCTTTATATTGCAAAACTATTGCAAGGAAACAAACATATCATATTCAGTGATCTACAAGTTTTATGTAGGAATTTATGACTAACCATGTGAATGACCAATTCCTGTCATCTCTCTAAATAGATATAAGTGAAGCAAGAGAGTTTAATTCTTTCTACAAAAGATATGCCCACTCTCTAACAAATATAAGTGAAGCAAAAGAGCATTCTACAAATGGCGTTTGTCTAAGTGAAGAGAAACAGGCAATCCAAACTTCAAATGATATAAATGAAGCACATGAAGCATTCTATAAAGCCATACTCAAAAGATATAAGTGAAGTGCAAAGAGCATTCTATGAATCAACCAAGGACTACCTCATACCAGCATGGTGCATAAAATAAAAAATGAAAACTAAATGCAAAAGACGCTCCAAGATTGCACATATCGCATGAACGAAACGAATCCGAAAACATAGCGATACTTGTTGAAGAAAGAGGGGATGCCTTCCGGGGCATCCCCAAGCTTAGACGCTTGAGTCTCCTTGAATATTTACTTGGGGTGCCTCGGGCATCCCCAAGCTTGAGCTCTTGCCTCTCTTCCTTCTTCTCACATCGAGACCTTCTCGATCATCGAACATTTCATCCACACAAAACTTCAACAGAAAACTCGGTAAGATCCGTTAGTATAATAAAGCAAATCACTACTATAAGTATTGTTGCAAACCAATTCATATTTTGTTTTTGCATTGTGTCTACTGTAATATAACTTTTTCATGGCTTAATCCACTGATATTAATCGATAGTTTCATCAAAACAAGCAAACTATGCATCAAAAACAGAATCTGTCTAAAACAGAACAGTCTGTAATAATATGAACATTCACCATACGTATGGTACTTGAAACATTCTGCAAAAATTAGGAAAAATAAAAAAATTGTATAGAAATACAGTTCAAAAAGAATCAGAACCATTAGACGTTCCAGCTAACAAGGTAAAATCACGCACTACAGGTGAAGTTTCTGTCCTGCACCATACAAACCATCAAGCAAATGTAAACATCCTAAAGGCAAACCTTGGCACATTATTTTTATAATACAATGGAATTGTACAAGGGAATAATTATTTTTGTTGAAAAGTTTCTGTAATCAAGATTCACAAAGTTGTTGTGAGCATGAACAAAGTTCAAGGAGCTCTCCCACTTCAACAATGCTTGTCTTTCTCACTTCACTACAACATGACCCCCACTATAGCAACGCATCTTTCCGTATCTAAAAGTGCATATATGCGTTGTTAGTGTCTTTACCAACGGTTTAGGATGTGTAGCCTTATCCAGTGTTGCTAGCACATGTTCCAACGCTTATACTACCGTTGGTAAAAGGGACCGTTGCAAGAATACAACGCATAAAACAGACCTGCGCAACACTTTTATATGTTGGTGCTTTATGTACACAAAGCAGGATCCCATTGCTTGGCAACAAGGAATTTGCAATGTTTCAAGTGTTGATACTTATAGATTGTGAATATTATTATTATTATTATATAATATGTTGCCAGTAATTAAATTAACCCTCCACATAATGGTGACAATTATGTACATGTGAAGAAAAAACAAAAGGATATACTCATGGGAGGAAGAGCTCATATATTATATAAAACTGTTGGATTACAAGAGTGGATATTACACAAGGAACATCATCCAAACGTGATGCATAATCCAAATATTTTCTTGACAATGGAACTTAAACTAAAAGCATCCATCAATATCCATACAACTAATCTAAAAGTTAACCAAGGAACATCATCCAACAAGAACATCATCCCTGAAACTTAACCAAAACTGAAAGCATCCATCATCATTATCATCATGAACAGGACATCAGCATCATCATCTTTGCAGTATACTTGCCACACACCCGTATAATCATCCATTTATCCTTTGAATCTATAGACAAAAAATGAACTGTTAACACACAATACATTGACAAGATGCAAGTAGAGATAGAAGGATGTTAGTCATTGTATCTGCTAGTATATCTCTATATGCAAACTCCAGAAATTTATCTACACCAGGTGAGTACTGTTTACTTTCTATAGGAAATCGCAATGGTAATTCGGTTGATTCTAAAACCATTGCACACTGCATAAAAATAACAAATATTACTGCAGTTGTAACCATGAATGAATTGCAAAAGCTTAGCTTGTTAGTATCTTGTTTATGGTATAAGTCCTATCATCATACAATAGGAATTCACAATTATATTTTTTTGACAATGCAAGGATCCTCCTCCCAGCGATTGCAACATAGCAGGCAATTTTTTTTTTCAAACATTGTAAAAAAGCTAATCAGGTTACTCTACTATGCATACTAGTCGTCAACGTTTGCACGGGCTAACATTTTTGTGTTTCACATTGTTAGCTGGGAATAAGTACTATGGTGATCTGAAATTGTTAGCTCAGATCTGACATCTGTAATGGTTTCTCCTAACGCTATTTCTCTTCAAGAAAAAATATATGAGAGAAATGATGTATGCTTGGAGGCCAGATGTCTCCCCAACTGATGAGGTTGGAGAGAGGTGCTGCAGTATACAGTTATTAGAACGCTTGGTCACTGCAAAGTCATGATACAATCAAACAAAAAAACATCCGAAACAAATTGTGATTAAAATTTGATAGTGAAAACACACTCGATGAGAAATTTATACATGTAAAAATTATATAAGATCATCACGACTTAATTTAAGGGGTTTATGTTATATATCAAGCCCAATATTTTGCAATATTCAGCTTGTATTAGTGACACTTGCAGCAAATTTCTTACTGTATATATACAACTGGATATTCGACTCTAGATACATATCAAATATGTCGAATGTTTTACACGATAGGATTTCTCTGAGTCATCCACTATGTTTTACCATGTACATCTCTTCTTTTGACTAAAGTATACACTGTCAGCACCCTATAAATTCCTACTATAAATATATACCAAAGGACACATTAAGAAGTTGAATCCTGTTATCACGTGGTAGAAAACTACAGCACAATAATGGGATAATATGCGAAGTTGCTGGAGAAAGAAGAGAGATGAAATCGACATGAGCAAACTCCAGTACAATAATGGGCTAATGTACATGCGTGCATGCGTGGGTGCGTCTGTGGCTAAGAACTTAATTAACAAAGCCACAAAATTATTTTGGCTAACCTTATACATGACCTATTAAATTATCACTACCACAGATCATTATTTGTGTTTGTCCTTCCTCAACAGCAGCACATATATTTTCACATTCAGAAAAACAAGCTATGATGAAACCGACCTTGTCAGATAAAATATAAGGTAGAATTGGTAATTTTCAAGGTCATCCTCTCCTCTGCTTGCATGCCACATACCTGCACTGGTACACAGTGTTATTAGCTCAAGTAAACATTTGTTTTCTTTGAAACTGAAAAGAAACCGTGATAATTTATGTGCTGCAAATACAATAGAACAACATATGTTTTTGATACAAAGTGACATCATTTTTACAAATTGCACAAACAATTATAATTAAGATGTACCTCAAAATATTAAGAAAGGTACATGAAAAATCTAGCAAACATAAGGACCATCATAATTTTTATACTGTGAGCTTATGCTTTTGCACATGAATCACACAGACTAGTGGGACTATATATGTATATAATTATATCAACTGTTGTGTATAAAGAAATAGCCACCATGCTGATATTAAACTAATCGTGCACCCGCAGACATGTATGAACTAGCACTTACACTGAAGCATCACATGTTCAAGTTAATTAGGCTACAGTTATGCATGCAATTTAATATAATTAGCGCTTACACCATGGGTGGAGGCAGGGTGATGCGACCAATTAGACCTCTGAGCAGATATGATTAGAAAGAAAGAGAGTCCATTGCGTAATGAACTAACAAACATCTAAGTTACGGCGGTCAGGTAGTCAGGCCTAAGTAGATGACCGCGATACATCACTCGCGGATGTTCTCACTTCTACAATAACTCTGCGTAAAGTTGTCACTTCTACAACAACCCTGCGTAAAGTTCTCACTTCTACAACAACTCACTGGAACATGTGAACACTGCTACCTACTTCAGCTGTAATAAGGTTTAAAAAAGATTTTTCCAATAGAAATATGTCTGTATGACGGAGTGACTGATCAGGCCTACATCTTGGCACGTAAGCAGAAAGTGGAACTTTGAATCATCAACATCAACCACGAGACTAGGACAACAAGCCTATTATACAATCAGCCAACCACATAATCAATCCCAGCAACCAAGGACTGCATAATCAAGTTTCACTTACATGGGCTCGTGACAGGCTCCTAAGCTATAACTAAAATCAGTTTAATCATAGCAAGATGCTTCAGCTAGAAGCTCCCCTCCGCACCAACCATCTATAATTCAACATGTCGGTCATTATCAGGGACTGCCATGTCGTAAGTAGCAATTCCCAACTCGACTGAAGTGAAGCAGAGCAAGATGGGGAAAATAAAATTGGGAGAAGAGAAGCGGTCTGGCTCACCATGGTAGCGCGATTGCGAGGGTAGTTTTAGTGGTAACTCTGCCCATAGCCGCAGGCCCTCGTGCGGAGATAGTAGATGCAGTTGGTCGTCGAAGGGGAGCGGTGACAAGAGGGACGTTGCGACGGGAAGCAGGTCGCAGGGGAGTGTTGACTAGCGACGGAGCGCCGGGATGGAGGGTTGCATGGGGAGTGGTGAGGGCCTGAGGGGCGGCCTTCCAAGATGGAGGATTGCAGGGGAGTGGTGACTGGTGAGGGGCGGCGCTTGTAGGATCGAAAGTATGTCTAGAGGGGGGTGATTAGACTACTTGACCAAATAAAAACTTAACCTTTTCCCAATTTTAGTTCTTGGCAGATTTTAGCTATTTTAGGACAAGTCAAGCAATCATCACATAATTCAAGCAAGCATGCAAAGAGTATATTGGCAGCGGAAAGTAAAGCATGCAACTTGCAAGAATGTAAAGGGAAGGGTTTGGAGAATTCAAACGCAATTGGAGACACGGATGTTTTTCCCGTGGTTCGGATAGGTGGTGCTATCCTACATCCACGTTGATGGAGACTTCAACCCACAAAGGGTAACGGTTGCGAGAGTCCACACAGGGCTCCACCCACGAAGGGTAACGGTTGCGCGAGTCCACACAGGGCTCCACCCACAAAGGGTCCATGAAGAAGCAACCACCCACAAAGGGTCCACGAAGAAGCAACCTTGTCTATCCCACCATGGCCATCGCCCACACAGGACTTGCCTCACTAGCGGTAGATCTTCACGAAGTAGGCGATCTCCTTGCCCTTACAAACTCCTTGGTTCAACTCCACAATCTTGTCGGAGGCTCCCAAGTGACACCTAGCCAATCTAGGAGACACCACTCTCCAAGAAGTAACAAATGGTGTGTAGGTAATGAACTCCTTGCTCTTGTGCTTCAAATGATAGTCTCCCCAACACTCAACTCTCTCTCATAGGATTTGGATTTGGTGGAAAGTAGATTTGAGTGGAAAGCAACTTGGGAAGGCTAGAGATCAAGATTCATATGGTACGAATGGAATATCTTTATCTCAACACATGAGTAGGTGGTTCTCTCTCAGAACATATGAGTTGGAATGGTGTATGCGTTCTGATAGCTCTCTCACCAAATGAAGAGGGGGTGGAGGGGTATATATAGCCTCCACACAAAATCCAACCGTTACACACAGTTTTTCCAAACTTGGTGGGACCGAATCAACAAACTCGGTCAAACCGAAAATGTAAACCTAGTGACCGTTAGAGATTTTCGGTGGGACTGACATGCAACTCGGTAGGACCGATATGGTTAGGGTTTGGGCATAACGTAATCTCGGTGAGACCGATTACACAAACTCGGTGAGACCGAATTTGGTAATTAGCTAACAAGAGAGTTGGTCAGGCAAACTCAGTGGGACCGATTTGCTCTTTCGGTGAGACCGAAAAGTTACAAAGGGGAAACACTGAATTTACATTGCAATCTCGGTGGGACCGATTCACTCTTTAGGTGAGACCGAAAAGTTACGAAAGGGAAACAGAGAGTTTGCAATCCCATCTCGGTGAGACCGAGATCCCTATCGGTAGAACCGAATTGCTAGGGTTTGGCAGTGGCTAATGATAAGTGAAACTCGGTGGCGCCGGATAGGAAGAATCGGTAGGACCGAGTTTGGCTTAGGGTTTAGGTCAAATGTGGATATGGGAAAGTAGTTGAGGGTTTTTGGAGCATATCACTAAGCACATGAAGCAAGAGGCTCATTAAGCAACACCTCATCCCTCCTTGATAGTATTGGCTTTTCCTAAAGACTCAATGTGATCTTGGATCACTAAAATATAAAATGAAGAGTCTTGAGCTTTTGAGCTTGAGCCAATCCTTTGTCCTTAGCATTTTGAGGGTTCCACTTTCACATCCATGCCATGCCAATCATTGAGCTTTCCTGAAATAATCATCTTGGAATAGCATTAGCTCAATGAGCTATATGTTGTTATGAATTACCAAAACCACCTAGGGATAGTTGCACTTTCAATCTCCCCCTTTTTGGTAATTGATGACAACATATAGATCAAAGCTTCGACAAATGATAATAAGCATGAAATATATCGTCGCTTTGAGAAGTATGTGATAAGTAAGAGCTCCCCCTAAATTTGTGCATATTTAAAATTTGCTTTGGAATGCAAATGCACAAGGAGTTAGAGTCATGGGTTACTCTTCCATGTCACATACATCTTGGTGGAGCGCTTAAAATGAGAAGAATGAAATACATGCACTCATCACCAAGAATAGTGAAAGATCACATTAGATAGATAAGATAATAGCATTAAGCAAGCATTAAGTGTAGCTTATGATCAAACACATGATCATCAATGTCTCACAAATAATGACGTAGTATCTCAAGCACTCAAAAGCAAAAAAGTTTGAAAAACCACCAAATAAAGCAAGAGAGAAAAGCAACACTCTCTCTCTCTCGAAGCCTATGATCTATACATTTTTCTCCCCCTTTGGCAACAAGTTACCAAAAAGTTCCTAGAAAATGCATAGTACTAGATCGACGCTCAGGCTTGATCTTCTGGTGGTGGTGGAGTCCAGATCACTCCAAGGACGAAGGCTTCTGTAGACGCTGAAGTAGACGCTGGAGTTGGAGCTGAAGTAGATGCTGGAGCTGGTGGAACTGAGGCTGTAGCTGGTGCTGAGGTGGTGGCTCTTGTGTCAGCAACTGGCATGGCAGACGACCTCGGGCCTCGTGGCACTCTGGCAAAGGCATGAGTGGTAGTCCTGCCTCTCCTCTCCTGCATATCATCTTGGAGCTGCTCCACTGCAGACTGAATCTCCGTTACCTTGACATCTAAGTCATATAACTTTTGTTCCATGATTCTCTCTAGGCTTGCCTGGTTTTGAGTTAGGGTGGCTAGTCCTTTCTCAATCCGCAGGGTGGATGCAATCAGTTAACCAAGCTGCTCTTGTTTGGTCTTCAAGAAATACTCAGATGCCTCCTCTTGAGTTGGCATCTTGGCAGCTTTCTCCTTCCTTGCCTTCTCCTTCTTTGCGTATGCTTGGGCAGATGATGGCTCGTTCTCAGTCATGACAACTTGATTGTCCTCAAAATCTGGATGGATGGGCAGGTGTTCCTTGTCCAATAAATATATGCCCGTTCCCATCTTGGAGTTAATGAGCTCCTGGATCTGAGGGGCATATCCGCAACTCCTCTTCTGATCTGTTGCAGTCCTTTTGATAGTTTCCACTATGAGGCTCATCACCTTGAACTTCTGAGGCACATCAAATACATGTAGCAAGTTGATAGCATGGCCTCTGATCATCTTGTGATCTCCAGACTTGGGCAATAGGGTGTGCCTCAAGATCCAATTGATAGTTGGCAGCCCTGACAGAAGGTAATGCACAGACCCAAATTTGAACGTGTCAAGTGCTTCATTTGGAATTTCCTTGTACATATTGGACATAGAGTTATGGTCCATCTTCTTCTTGGCATATATGTCCAAATCATCATCATGCTCCTCTGGGGCATTAATGATCTGTGCCCACTCAGCAACTGTGGATTGGTACCTTGTACCCTCAGACGTCCATGTGATCCTCCCATCTGAATAAAAATGTGCTGTGGAGTAGAACTGCATTATAAGCTCCTCATTCCACTTTGTGAGCTTCTGCCCAACAAAGTCAGCTACTCCACAAGCTATGAAGCTGTCTTGCACTCCAGGATAGTGCTCCTCATTGTCCTTGATGTACTGCCAGTCAACCCATCTCATATCACAGACTATTGGCTTCTTATCAAGCAGTACTGTCTCATAGAAGTCCTGCTGTTCCTTAGTGTGGAACCTGTAGTCAACAGCAGTCCTCCTCCTTGAAGCATACGGGTCTGCTTCTCTCCACTTCCTCAGCCCTGAATCTCTCCTGAGCTTCATGTCCTCAGCCACAGGATGCGCATCGTTGTGGTCTGGGATCTTGGGCTTGAGCTTTCTCAGAACTTGCTCTTCATCCTCTTCTTCAGCAACAGTCTCAGGCACTGGGGCCTTGTTCTTCTCAGCTGTAGGAATTCTCCTTGCATTCCTCTTTGGTTTTGGCTTGGAGGCAGCTTTGGGCTTAGATGCAGTAGCCCCTGATCTTATGGCATCACCCATCAGCTTGGGTGCCTTAGGTGCTGGTGCAGCTACCTCTTCTTCCTCTTCCTCTTCCATGATGGAAGCCTTTCCAAGCACTCTGGCTATGGTCTTCTTGAACCTTTCCTTTCTTTTCTTTCCCTCAGCAGCAACTGGCTCTTTGGGTGCAGGCTTCTCAGTTGAAGCTCTAGCCTTTGACATAGGCTGCCTGCCTGCTGGCCTTTTGATCTTTAGACCTGGCTTTGTGCCTTGAGCTGGCTCAACTCTCTTTGATGTGGCCTCTTCCTCTGCCACATAATCTTCATCTTCGGAGTCTGAAGTTCTCTTCTTCTTCTATCTGGTGGTAGCTTTTGGCAAGTTGCTAGGGGTGCTCCTGCTGCCCTCATCTAAAGAGCTGGAGGGACTAGTGCCCTCACTCATGTGCACCTGCTGCTCTGACATGTTCTAGCTGTCACTTTGATCAGACATGCTGCAAGCTCTGACTTCTGACCCTGTGAATAGTTTATAGATGAGGTAGAATAGATGAGCATCACAAAATGCAGAGATTTTTGCAAAAGAATGATCCAAAAACTTAGTTTTAGTTTCCCACTGAAATCATCTCGGATCTACCGATTTTCAAACTCGGTGATACCGAAGAAGTTGTGGAACCTAAACTAGTGAACTCGGTTGGACCGAGTCACAGTTCGGTGGCACCGAGACTGCTAGGGTTTCACAGAATTCCAAAATCGGTCACACCGATAAGTAATTCTCGGTAAGACCAAGTCTCACTTGTGCAATGGCATACACCAAATCGGTGGGACCGAGTTTTTCAACTCGGTGGGTCCGAGATGGTTTCGGCGGAAACCTAATCCTAAAATTTTCGAATCAAACCTAATCTACGAGCGTATTGACTGGATAGGAGTGTTTCAATCGTGGCAAGAATCATGATGATCACAATGTGCTAAGAATCGGATTGGGGAATAGCACAAAGATCGAGTCCATACCCTAGTTCGGCGGAGACTCGCTACGGCGGCAACGACGGGGCAGAATTCCCGTTGACGGCGACGGAGACCAGCGACTGGAGGCGGCTGGCGGTGAGGAGACAATCCGGAGACCATGTTGGCAGAGCAGGCTATCGCGCGGGCGAAGAGGTTCGGAGAAATTTCCAAATTTTGCCCGTGACTATATATAGCCCGACCCTGTCGGTGTGACTGAGTGGAACAACTCGGTGGCACCGAGATTCATAACTGCAGGCAGTTACTGAAACTCGGTGGGACCGAAATGTTCAAATTGGTTGCACCGAGATCGAAAACCTAGATCAACTTAATGATCTCGGTAGGACCAAAAGTGGGGTATCGGTCAGACCGAGAATCATAAAGAGGTTTTGGAAGTTTAAGTCTATGACGAATCGGGGACACCGAGCGCTCCTCACACAGAGTGGTTCGAATCTGACTTGATCAAATTTTGTGATGCAGCATGAATAGAGTTTGAGACGAGAAAAGCATAGATAGCTAGAGGAGGTACTTAGGCATTCTTGTCCATCCACTTGGAAAAAGAAAATAAAACCAAACAATCAAAACAACAAGTGGATGTCCTCGAATGAGTAAAATATGCAACCAGCATGCTCACACAATAAGATGGCAAATGAAATATGTGGCAAGGCATGCACAACCAATTCTAGCATCTATCAAGCAATTTGCGATGACAAGGTCATCTATATATGAGTATATTGACTTAGGAGTCAAGTGAGAGCACTTGATCATAGGTCATACTCATCGTTTAAGCTCAAGTGGGGTTACCACTTTTACATAAAGCATTGCTGTGTTCACATCTTTAGAGTTGCTTTAGCTCAAGTCTTAGAGTAAAGCTCCCCCTAGATGTGATATCCCCCCTAAGAGGGATGAACTAACCTTGGGTTTTGTCGATGATGACTTCATGTTGATGTTGAAGATGTGGATGCTCAATGTTGATGTAGATCACTTGGAGCTATCCATTTGAGTGAATTGCACTTTCAATACCTACATGGGTTAGTCCCACAAGGAACAAACAAGGATATCCATAGACATAGAGTGATGCACACACAAGATGATGTCCATGAAAACTTTTAGGTTACCTTGTCACTTGTCTTACCAACAAGAGGGTTTGTGACTCCTTGAACTAGTGCAAGATGTGGAAGTTGATTGCACTTGTTCTTGCCAAAATAATAAGAGTGAAGTATGTTGGCGGAGTCACCCTCAAGAACTCTCTAGTTCTTCTTCTTTTGGATCCACACCATCTTGATGGGAATCCTTGGAGTTGTAGTCGTACTTGATGAAGTGGAACTTGAAGTAGTCTTGGGAATCCACTTGACTAAGGTCTTAGGAGCTTCTTCAAATGCATCAATTTCCTCTTGAAGCTTGTCCTTGCCTTTTTGCTTGTAGTCTTGTGGTGGAAGATCATCTTGAGCTTGTGTCCCATTGAAAGAAGTATCATACTTCTCTTGTTGAGGAACAAACTTTGTCTTGGGGTATTGATCTTCTCCCCACTCAACTCCATTGGCATTGAACTTTCGTTCAAAACCAACACCTTGATTCTTCTGGTGCATTCCTTGCTTGCGCACAATTTCCTCGAATTGCTTACTCCCGGCAAGGCTTTTGTACACTCCTTTCTCTATAATTCCCTTCAATAAGCTATTTTCTTGCTCAAGTGTAACTTGGCTAAGAGAATCATTAGTGGAATCAAGAGAACTACTAGAAGCAACAATATTGGATTTAGCATGATCATTGTTACTGCTAGAGGAAGAATCTTTCTTGTTCTTGTTACTAGACTTGACTTGAGGCATGTAAGTGG
Source organism: Triticum urartu (assembly GCF_003073215.2). Classification (NCBI taxonomy): domain Eukaryota; kingdom Viridiplantae; phylum Streptophyta; class Magnoliopsida; order Poales; family Poaceae; genus Triticum; species Triticum urartu. The sequence goes on along the minus strand of NC_053023.1, from coordinate 643,425,873 downwards.
ATAAGAGTAAACGCTTGGCAATGTGAGAAGAACTTTTCTTGCGGAGATCATCATTGATTGCTTTTAAGAACTCATGCTCTTGCTCAAGATTGAGCTTTTCAAGGCGTAATTTCTCATGAGCTCTTAAAAGTTCTCGATGATCTTCGAAGATAGTTTCATGAGCTAACTTAAGAGTGTTTAATTCTTTAGTTAGAGCCTCAATCTTCTCCTTATCATTGTCATTCGTTTTATCTTGATTAGCATGATTAATTGGTCTTTCATCATAGTATTCATCACTAGAGTTGTCAACAAGCAAATCATAACCTAACAAGTCATCTTCATCACTATTGAAATCAACATACTCAGGGTGTGTTACCTTAGGACCTTTGGCCATGAAGCATCTTCCAATTCCTTCATTTGGTGAGTCAAATATGTCGTAGGAGTTGGTTGACAAAAGTGCTAGACCGGCAACACCTTCATCTTGAGTATCTTCAGAGTCGGAGTGATAACTTCTCTCGGAGTGGCTGTCGGAGTCGGAGCCGGATACCCATTCACCAACATGAGCTTGATGTCTTCGTCTTGTGTAGCTCCTCGATGATTTTTCCTTCCTTTCTGAATCCTTGCTTCTCCGTGAGTCTCTTCGTTCATAACGATCATCTCTACTCCTCCTCTCTCTTAGTGGTGATTCTTTGCTTCTTCTTTTTGGAGAATCCTCTCTTCTCTTGTAGGGAGCCGTACACTCATTGGAATAGTGTCCGGGTCTTCCACAACTGTAGCAGTTTCGCTCTCGACTAGAAGATCTTTTGTCATTGTAGGACCTTGACTTGAAGCTTCTATCTTTGCTTCTACTCTTGTAGAACTTGTTGAAGTTCTTCACCATTAAGCTCAATTCTTCATTGAAGTCTTGTTTCTCACTTGATGATGTAGGGGCTTCACATGAGGCTTTATAGGCACCACTTGATTTGTTGTGAAGTTCCTCTTTATCCTTAAGTGACATCTCATGAGCAACAATTCTTCCAATCACCTCCGTTGGCTTGAGATCTTTGTAATTGGGCATCATTTGGATCAATGTGCACACGGTATCATATTTTCCATCCAAGGCTCTTAGAATCTTCTTGATGATGAATCTATCGGTCATCTCTTCACTTCCTAAGCCGGCAATCTCATTTGTGATGAGAGCAAGCCTAGAGTACATTTCAGCGACACCTTCACCATCCTTCATCCTGAACTTGTCAAGTTGGCTTTGAAGCACATCCAACTTGGATTCCTTGACGGAGTCGGTACCTTCGTGCATATCAATCAAAGTGTCCCAAATTTCCTTCGCATTCTCAAGACGGCTGATTTTGTTGAATTCTTCGGGGAACAATCCGTTGAAGAGAATATCACAAGCTTGAGCATTGTATTGCAACATCTTCAACTCATCCGCGGTAGCTTCATGGTTTGGTTCTCTCCCATCAAATAAGTCACCTTGCAAACCAACACACACAATAGCCCAAACGGCGGGGTTATGTCCAAGAATATGCATTTTCATTTTATGCTTCCAACTAGCAAAATTAGTACCATCAAAGTAGGGACCTATACGGTGATAATTTCCCTCGCTAGACGCCATACTCTCCTACGTTGTGAAACCAAGGCTATGACCACCAAAGCTATGGAGATCAAAGCAAATGGAGACCAAAGCTCTGATACCACTTGTAGGATCGAAAGTATGTCTAGAGGGGGGTGATTAGACTACTTGACCTAATAAAAACTTAACCTTTTCCCAATTTTAGTTCTTGGCAGATTTTAGCTATTTTAGGACAAGTCAAGCAATCATCACATAATTCAAGCAAGCATGCAAAGAGTATATTGGCAGCGGAAAGTAAAGCATGCAACTTGCAAGAATGTAAAGGGAAGGGTTTGGAGAATTCAAACGCAATTGGAGACATGGATGTTTTTCCCGTGGTTCGGATAGGTGGTGCTATCCTACATCCACGTTCAGGGAGACTTCAACCCACAAAGGGTAACGGTTGCGAGATTCCACACAGGGCTCCACCCACGAAGGGTAACTGTTGCGCGAGTCCACACAGGGCTCCACCCACGAAGGGTCCACGAAGAAGCAACCACCCACAAAGGGTCCACAAAGAAGCAAGCTTGTCTATCCCACCATGGCCATCGCCCACACAGGACTTGCCTCACTAGCGGTAGATCTTCAAGAAGTAGGCAATCTCCTTGCCCTTACAAACTCCTTGGTTCAACTCCACAATCTTGTCGGAGGCTCCCAAGTGACACCTAGCCAATCTAGGAGACACCACTCTCCAAGAAGTAACAAATGGTGTGTAGGTAATGAACTCCTTGCTCTTGTTCTTCAAATGATAGTCTCCCCAACACTCAACTCTCTCTCATAGGATTTGGATTTGGTGGAAAGAAGATTTGAGTGGAAAGCAACTTGGGAAGGCTAGAGATCAAGATTCATATGGTAGGAATGGAATATATTTATCTCAACACATGAGTAGGTGGTTCTCTCTCAGAACATATGAGTTGGAATGGTGTAAGCGTTCTGATAGCTCTCTCACCAAATGAAGAGGGGGTGGAGGGGTATATATAGCCTCCACACAAAATCCAACCGTTACACACAGTTTTTCCAATCTCGGTGGGACCGAATCAACAAACTCGGTCGAACCGAAAATGTAAACCTAGTGACCGTTAGAGATTTTCGGTGGGACTGACATGCAACTCGGTAGGACCGATATGGTTAGGGTTTGGGAATAACGTAATCTTGGTGAGACCGATTACACAAACTCGGTGAGACCGAATTTGGTAATTAGCTAACCAGAGAGTTGGTCAGGCAAACTCGGTGGGACCGATTTGTTCTTTCGGTGAGACCGAAAAGTTACAAAGGGGAAACACTGAATTTACATTGCAATCTCGGTGGGACCGATTCGCTCTTTCGGTGAGACCGAAAAGTTATGAAAGGGAAACAGAGAGTTTGCAATCCCATCTCGGTGAGACCGAGATCCCTACCGGTAGAACCGAATTGCTAGGGTTTGGCAGTGGCTAATGACAAGTGAAACTCGGTGGCGCCGGATAGGAAGAATCGGTAGGACCGAGTTTGGCTTAGGGTTTAGGTCAAATGTGGATATGGGAAAGTAGTTGAGGGTTTTGGAGCATATCACTAAGCACATGAAGCAAGAGGCTCATTAAGCAACACCTCATCCCTCCTTGATAGTATTGGCTTTTCCTAAAGACTCAATGTGATCTTGGATCACTAAAATATAAAATGAAGAGTCTTGAGCTTTTGAGCTTGAGCCAATCCTTTGTCCTTAGCATTTTGAGGGTTCCACTTTCAATCCATGCCATGCCAATTATTGAGCTTTCCTGAAATAATCATCTTGGAATAGCATTAGCTCAATGAGCTATATGTTGTTATGAATTACCAAAACCACCTAGGGATAGTTGCACTTTCAGCGCTCTCAGATGCAGGTAGGTCGAGGGGCGGTGGCCGACGTGGGATCCTATAGGATCGAGAGGAATATGGAGGCTGGGGAAAGGGAAGACCTAGATTAATCGTGAAAGCCAACTTGGGCCGGGCTAGACAAGAAGTTGGGTTAGTACGTTGGGCTAGTTGTGGCCGGTTGTATTCTACAACGCATATGCTACAATACTTATTATTCGTATCTATTGTGAATTTTGGAACATACAGTCAAAACGTTGTAGAATATATGTTGCTTTATAACGGGTTTTCTTGTAGTGCTTTCACTTTCCTTTTTGAAATTTTTTTGGGTTCCCCTCTTTATTTTTGTTGTTTTTAAACTATATGAAAGCACTCAACAGAAATAAATGACTCTCTAAAACTTCCGGGTTGTCTCCCAGGCAGCGCTTTCTTTAAAGCCATTAAGCTAGGCATATAGTGCTCAAGTAATGGATCCACCCGGATCCCAAGGTATACCAAAGCCAATTTTAATTAACAATGATTTGTAATTTAGGAGTGAGCACAAAGTAACATATATAATGTAGTGACGAAGTCTAACTCTCTTCCTATGCATCAGCACGTCATAAAAGAATAATTCATGCACACATAGTAAAGGCCAATGCATAGTATAAACAGTTTTTGCAATTTTATCATATTGGAAACATAGAGAGGTGGAGATGTAGTTCCTCTCTCATAATAATTGCAAGTAGGAGCAGCAATCACATGCATATTATATTCATCAAAATGATCATGTGCAACGGTAAAAGGCAACCCATCAATATAATCCTTAATAAGGGCAAACTTCTCTTATATAGTTTAGTCGGGAGAATTCAAAAAGATAGTAGGACTACCGTGTGTGGGTGCAATAGCAACAATTTCATGTTTAACATAAGGAACTATAACAAGTTCATATCCATAAGAATAATTCATATTGGCATCTTGGCCACAAGCATAGAAAGCATCATCAAAAAGGGATATTTCAAGAGAATCAATGGGATCATAACAATCATCATAGCAATCATCCTTCGGTAAGCACGAAGGGAAATTAAACAATGTATGAGTTGAAGAGTTACTCTCATTAGAAGGTGGGCACGGGTAGCTAATCCGCTCTTCCTCCTTTTGTTCTTCGCTCTCCTCCTCATATTTTTCATCCAATGAGATCACAGTTTCATCAATTTCTTCTTCCATAGTCTCCCGCAAAATATTGGTCTCTTCTTGGACAGCGGAGTAGTCCTCAATATATGGTTTAACATAGGCATTAGAAGCATAATTATCATAGCAATTTTTAAGTATGGCAAAATTTTCAGATTTGTAAAGAGTAGCATCATACTTTTCAATCAAAGAAGCAATTTCGTAAGCACCCTTAAAAGCAACAAATTCTTCAATTTGTTGAACATCATAGTAACTATAAACACCCTTAGCATACGAAGATATGATTCCATTATCATTAAACTCACATTGATAGGGAAGGTGTTTCTTAGGGTTTTCAGAACAACAAGTAATATCATATATTTCGCATAAATTCCAAGCATAACATTGCAAACGATGAATTTGTCCCAGTAATTTTTTCCCTTTTTCAGATATTCGGTGTCGCACATAACAAGCATGCTCATCTAAAGATTTGCCCTCAACTAAGCTAGTTGGGGTTTCAGCACGAGCACATAGGGATCGAAGATGATCCAAGTAATAAGCTTCAGCAATGTGATAGATTTTGAGTGGTTCTTCAACCATTGGTTTAGTAGGTACAACTAATTTTTTTGGGTATTTTGCGTTTCCTACCCATAATTAAAGATAGAAAACAACTAAGAACAGTAGATAAAAACTACTTAGTGATAAAGCAAACAAGCACACACGAGAATATTCACCCCACGCTATTGCTCCCTGGCAACGGCGCCAGAAAAAAGGTCTTGGTAACCCACAAGTATAGGGGATCACAACAGTTTTTGATAAGAGTGTCAAACCCAACGAGGAGCTAAAGGCAGAACAATTATTCCCTCAAGTTCTACCGACCACCGATACAACTCCACGCACGCTTCATGTTCGCTTTACCTAGAACAAGTATGAAACTAGAAGTACTTTGTAGGTGTTGTTGGATAGGTTTGCAAGATAATAAATATTACGTAAATAAAAAGTAGGGGTTTTTAAGTAAAGACACAATAAAGTAAATATAGCGAGTGTGGAAAAGTGGTGGTAGGAGTTGCGAAATTGCCCCTAAGCAATTGACTACTTTACCAGACCGCTACCAAGTATTATGTGGGAGCATGTCATCCCTGACTTGGAATTCTATGCACTTATGATTGGAACTATTAGCAAGCATCCGCAACTACTAACGTTCATTAAGGTAAAATCCAACCATAGCATTCAGATATATTGGTCCCCCTTCAATCCCGTATGCATCAATTTCTATGCTAGGTTGAAGCTTCTGTCACTCTTGCCCTCCAATACATAGTCCTATAAACATAAAACTAACCCTATGGTGTGATCCATGCACGCATCATATGATGGGCACCAAAGGACAGCAACATAACCACAAGAAAATTAAATCAATCATAGAAATTCATCAACCACCAATAGGACAACGAAAATCTACTCAGACATCATAGGATGGCAACACATCATTGGAAAATAATATGAAGCATAAAGCAGCATGTTCAAGTAGAGGGTACAGCGGGTTGCGGGAGAGTGGACCGCTGTAGATAGAGGGGGGAAGGTGATGGAGATGTTGGTGAAGATGGCGGAGGTGTTGGAGTAGATCGCGGTGATGATGATGATGGCCACGACAGCGTTCCGGCGCCACCGGAAGAGAAGGGGAGAGGGGGCCCTTCGTCTTCTTCTTCCTTGACCTCCTCCCTAGATGGGAGAAGGGTTTCCCCTCTGCTCCTTGGCCTCCATGGCACGGGAGGGGCGAGAGCCCCTCCGAGATTGGATCTGTCTCTCTGTCTCTCTCTGGTTCTATGTTCTATTATGATGCCCTTTCACCGTTTCGTATATATATGGACATCCATAACTCCGATTGGACCGAAACTTTCGCCGTGTTTTTTTACCAAAAATTAGCTTTCTTGCGGCCGAACAAGGGCATTAACCGCTTTACGGGTGGCCCACGAGGGTCAGGGGCGTGCCTAGGGGGTGCAGGCGCCCCCCCTGCCTCGTGGCCACCTCGGGCACCATCTCGCATGGATTTTTCTTCCGGAATTCTCCAAATATTCCAAAAATATTCTCCGTCCATTTTTATCCCGTTTGGATTCCGTTTGATATGGATATTCTGCGAAACATAAAACATGCAACAGACAGGAACTGGCACTGGGCACTGGATCAATATGTTAGTCCCAAAATAATATAAAAAGTTTCCAAAACTAAATGAAAGTTGTAGAATATTGGCATGGAACAATCAAAAATTATAGATACGACGGAGACGTATCACGAATGCACTAGCTGCCATAACAGGGGATCTCAGGAGACTCCATGTCCATGTCCTTTCAACAGAGAGAAGCCTCCTCACCTCGGGTGATCCAGGATACCCACTTTATACGGTTCATGTGCCGAGAAGCTGCAAGATGTACGTCCACACATGCCCCACGGACCTCTTCTTCCTGAGGTTTGATTACATATTCCAGATGTTTTAAATGAGGACACTTGATTTTATGTTCGTCCTCCTGTATGCGCTGCACATGAACTACATCGTCAGGAGAGAGCAAGTCACCGGTCTTGCGGTCGTGGACCCATACTACATGCATGAGGGATTCTTGTCAATCAATGACGCCAACCATCAATATGCGAGTCAGTACATCGAAGAATTCTTGCTCAGTAATAAGGACAAAGAAATGATTCTCCTACCTTATCATCCCGGGTAAGTCATCCACGGATAACACTATAACACATACATCCTTTCGTGCATTTCAATAATTACTTTGCATGCATGGAGGCTAACTTGATCGTGTATTTTGCGCAGCGGGGGTGTAGTCGTGTCGTTCTCATCGTTCTTTACCCGTGTTACTCCCGCGCTCTATATTTGGACCTGTCAAGAACATACAGAAGAAAGATTACACACACATAAAGTATGTTCTATACAGAGCTATGATGGGCTTCAGCATGCGGGGTGGCTACATCCAATGCAAAAAAACAAATAAGGCCGGGCTCTATTTCGGCCACAAGACTGACTTTTGTTGCATCCAGCAACCAGCAAGAAGTGAGAATGATGGATTCTATGTCATCCATCTAATGATTGAGTACAGAAGGGATGTGCAATCTCTTTGCATGAAATCTTCATCTGATACCCATATCCAGAGATGGGCCGAAGCCTTTGGAGTCGTGCCGAATAATCAACTTTGAAATGATTTCTACCGGAGCCAGCAGGAAATTGCGTCCATCATCTTGAAAGATGTCCTCGAAGAGAATGGGATGTTCTACGGCGGCCCAATATCGTGAGCGTACGTCCGAACCCGCATTTCCCTATAGCGTCAGGACATGACGCCTTTCACAAATCTTGGGTCCACCCTCCCGGATTGTTGGGGAACGCAGTAATTTCGAAAATTTCCTACGCACACGCAAGATCATGGTGATGCATAGCAACGAGAGGGGAGAGTATTGTCTACGTACCCTCATAGACCGTAAGCGGAAGAGTTATGATAACACGGTTGATGTAGTCGTACGTCTTCATGATCGACCGATCCTAGTACCGAAAGTATGGCACCTCCGTGATCTGCACACGTTCGGCTCGGTGACGTTCCACGAAGTCACGATCCAGCAGAGTGTCGAGGGAGAGATTCGTCGGCACGACGGAGTGATGACGGTGATGATGATGCTATCGGAACAAGGCTTCTCCTAAGCACCACTACGATATGACCGAGGTGGATTATGGTGGAGGGGGGCACCGCACACGGCGAAGAGATCAATGATCAACTTCTGTGTCTATGGGGTGCCCCCTGGCCACGTATATAAAGGATGGAGGGAGGAGGAGGCCGGCTGTCGGTGTCAAAACCAGCGGATCTCGGGTAGGGGGTCCCGAACTGTGCATCTAAGGCGGATGGTAACAGGAGGCGGTGGACACGATGTTTACCCAGGTTCGGGCCCTCTTGATGGAGGTAATACCCTACGTCCTGCTTGATTGATCTTGATGATATGAGTATTACAAGAGCTGATCTACCACGAGATCGTAGAGGCTAAACCCTAGAAGCTAGCCTATGGTATGATTGTATGTCGTCCTACGGACTAAACCCTCCGGTTTATATAGACACCGAAGGGGGCTAGGGTTACACAGAGCCGGTTGCAAGGGAGATCTACATATCCATATTGGCAAGCTTGCCTTCCACGCCAAGGAGAGTCCCATCCGGACACGGGACGAAGTCTTCAATCTTGTATCTTCATAGTCCAACAGTCCGGCCAAAGGATATAGTCCGGCTGTCCGGAGACCCCCTAATCTAGGACTCCCTCAGTAGCCCCTGAACCAGGCTTCAATGACGATGAGTCCGGCACGCAGTTTTGTCTTCGGCATTGCAAGGCGGGTTCTTCCTCTGAATACTCCATAGAAGATTTTGAACACAAGGATAGTGTCCGGCTCTGCAAAACAAGTTCCACATACCACCATAGAGAGAATAATATTTCCACAAATCTAATCTACTAACACATTTGATAGCATGACATCATACCATGGCCCGGTAATTATTCGAACCTTTTTCTCAACCAGCACTGCACATATCGCGAGGCGGTTTTCTTGACACGTCTTGTCGAAGCAGAGATCGTGTCCCTTATCACGGTATTCTCATCAATACGGGTATGGGTAACCCAACCGTGCCATCAATTACGGCTTTCGGGGAATAACAATTTTAAGTGGGGAGGCGCATCGCCTCTTCCGCCCTTATAAAGGGACAAAGATTCACCCTTTTTACCCATGCCTTCTTCCTCCTTGCTTATCCTTTCTCGTACACTTCAGCTCCAGCGCCCAAGTTCACGTCTTTCTCCTTAAACCACTCCAAGCATGTCCGGAGTGGGAGGCAAGTGGATGGTCTGCTCCGTCACGGAGGAGAACATCACAAAGCTACGGGAAGCCTAATATCTGGCCGCGAACATCACGCACCGGCTGCCAGATGTGGGGCAGATCATCCCTATGCCCGAACCCCATGAGAGGGTAGTTTTCCTTACCCACTTTGTCCGCGGACTGGGATTTCCCCTTCACCCGTTTGTCCACGGGCTCATGTTCTACTACGGGCTGGATTTTCATGATCTGGCCCCCAATTTCATCCTCAACATCTCGGCTTTTATTGTCGTGTGCGAGGCCTTCCTCCACATCAGGCCCCACTTCGGCCTATGGCTGAAGACCTTCAATGTTAAACCGAAGGTGGTGGTCGACTAGCAAGCAGATTGCGGATGCGCCATGTTGGGCAAAATGCCTAACGTCACCTAGATCGAAGGCTCCTATGTGGAGACCATAAAGGGGTGGCAATCGGGGTGGTTCTACATCACCGAGCCGCACGACACCAACTAGGTGGAGGCCCCCAAATTTCGATCCAGAATCCCCACTCGGCTCACTTCCTGGAAAGAGAAGGGCCTATCCTGGGGTTCCTCGGTAGAGCTGACCGGACTCCAGACCTGCATCAAGAACATGATGAGCAAGAAAATCAAGCTCGTCAACATGGTCCAGGTCATGCTCTTCCGCCGGATCCTCCTGTGTGAACGACGGGTATTCAATTTGTGGGAGTTCGACCCGACCAAGCACTAGACACTGCGAGAGCTCTTCAACACGACGCACAAGGACGTCTGGAAGGTGCTGCTCAAGGGCGCCGAGGTACCTCCTCCCCTTACCGAGGACCGCGGACTCAGCGCAATGCCAATCCGGAAGTTTTTATATCTCACAGGATATTTATTTGCCCCAGTTTAATCATGTGCGGGATCTAAGCTTCCATGCCATTAACAGGACTGGGTAGAGACAGCGGAGCAGATCGATTGCCCAGCCCTCCTGCCTGAAGAACCTACAGATGCTCTCCTACCGGAGATGTTGGTTCCGGCGCCTTACGAGGTGCCGGTGAAGAAGGCCAAGAAGAAGTCCATGGGGACCCGAAAGGGTCTCCGGCGCAAGGTTATATCATACTCATCGTCCGATTACTTCGATGTGCACTCCTCCCACGAAAATGAGGAGGAGAAAGAGGAAAATTGTCCCCCCAGCCGGGGGAGACAAGAAAAGGAAGGCCGCCCCATCCGGGGAGGCCGAAGGGTCCTAGAAGGGAAGGACCCTCCTTCCGGACTGCTCCATGACGGTCGCCCACAGTGACGACGAGTGGTTACCCAGGGACAAGCCCCTGGCGAAGTCGTAAATATCCGGATACCATAGTAATTGATGGTATGTTTTACTGCACTGCTTCTCCTTACGCCGAATATGATTATGCAGTCCGTCCCGAGCCCGTCTTGATGTATCTTCGTCGGATGGTTCTTTGGACTCGTCGGATATGAATAGCGATTCACATCCGATCGCCTCCACCCCTTGCCCTACGGACAACATCGAGGTGTTGTCTCAAAAGGCACCGAGCCAAGGGGAGGCAGTCCTGGGGGCGCCTCGAGGCGACCTTTCAGACCCTGGGCGCAAAGGGAGCAAGACTCCCACGAGCTCCAAGTTCAGCCCCCAGCCGAGCACTGCGCCGGAACCTTCGGTGGTTCCGGACTCCGGCGGGCGACCCCCCTTTAAGAGGGGCAAGCCGCCCGTGCCGGTGGCCTCTGTCCATCCAGAGGCACAGCACAACTTGCTGGAAGCGCTTCGCGGCGCTTCCATCGATGAAGAGCACCGCACTATCATGAGTGCGGTGATCGAGAAAGTTCGGTCCATAAAAAACGGACTAACCGAAGCTTGTGCCAGCCTCCTAACAGGCTTTCAGGTAAGCAATCAAAATATAGGAAAATATTACGGATACGTATCCAACATATCTACTTTTCCAAACACTTTTGCCCTTGTTTTGGACTCTAACTTGCATGATTTGAATGGAACTAACCCGGACTGACGCTGTTTTCAGCAGAATTACCATGGTGTTATTTATGTGCAGGAGCAAACATTCTGGGAATGACCTGAAACTTCACGGAGCCACTTTTCAAAAAATAAGAAAAATACCTGCAAAAGATGAAGGCCAGGGGGCCCACCACCTCTCCACGAGGGTGGGGGGTGCGCCCCCTACCTCGCGGCCCCCTGTTGACTCTCCGACTCCAACTCCAACTCCATATATTGAGTTTTGGGGAGAAAAAAATCAGGGAGAAGAAATCATCGCATTTTACGATACGGAGCCGCCGCCAAGCCCTAAAACCTCTCGGGAGGGCTGATCTGGAGTCCGTTCGGGGCTCCGGAGAGGGGAATCCATTGCCATCATCATCATCAACCATCCTCCATCACCAATTTCATGATGCTCACCGCCGTGCGTGAGTAATTCCATTGTAGGCTTGCTAGACGGTGATGGGTTGGATGGGATCTATCATGTAATCGAGTTAGTTTTGTTAGGGTTTGATCCCTAGTGTCCACTATGTTCTGAGATTGATGTTGCTATGACTTTGCTATACTTAATGCTTGTCACTAGGGCCCGAGTGCCATGATTTCAGATTTGAACCTATTATGTTTTCATCAATATATGAGTGTTCTTGATCCTATCTTGCAAGTCTATAGTCACCTATTATGTGTTATGATCTGTTAACCCCGAAGTGACAATAATCGGGATACTTACCGGTGATGACCGTAGTTTGAGGAGTTCATGTATTCACTATGTGTTAATGCTTTGTTCCGGTTCTCTATTAAAAGGAGGCCTTAATATCCCTTAGTTTACGTAAGGACCCCGCTGCCACGGGAGGGTCGGACAAAAGATGTCATGCAAGTTCTTTTCCACAAGCACATATGACTATGTTCGGAATACATGCCTACATTATATCAATGAACCGGAGCTAGTTCTGTGTCACCCTAGGTTATGACTGTTACATGATGAACCGCATCCGACATAATTCTCCATCATAGATCCATTGCCTACGTGATTTCCATATATTGTTCTTTGCTTATTTACTTTCCCGTTGCTATTGCTATCATCACTACAAAATACCAAAACATTACTTTTACTATTGTTACCTTTTGCTACCCTTATCACCACTATCATATTACTTTACTACTAAACACTTTGCTGCAGATATTAAGTTTCCAGGTGTGGTTGAATTGACAACTCATCTGCTAATACTTGAGAATATTCTTTGGCTCCCCTTGTGTAGAATCAATAAATTTGGGTTGAATACTCTACCCTCGAAAACTGTTGCGATCCCCTATACTTGTGGGTTATCAAGACTATTTTCTGGCACCGTTGCCGGGGAGCATAGCTCTATTCTTTGAGTCACTTGGGATATATATCTGCTTATCATTATGAAGAACTTGAGAGATCCAAAAACCAAGATCTATCCCTCAACCACAAGGGGAGGTAAGGAACTACCATCTAGCTCTACACTTGATTCACCTTCTGTTATGAGTAAGTTTGCGACACCTACACCTGCTTCTGCTATTCGTTTTGATATGTCGCATGTTATTGATGAAGCCACTTCTGCTATGCATGATACTTATGATGAAACTACCTCTATGCCTGATACTACTATGCCACTTAGTGATTTTCTTGAGGAACAACTTGCTAGGGCTAGAGAGATTGAAAATATTGAATCTAATGATACCGATGAAAGTGATGATGAAGAATCACTTCTTATTCCTAAGGGTTATGTTTTGGATCAAGAAGCTTCTTTAGCTATTTTAGCTTGCAAAAATAGAAATGAACTCAAAAGGTTATTAGCTAAATGGAGTAAGCAATCTCTAAATGCTAGAATGAAACCTGACCCTGCTTTTGCTACTTCACCTATCTTTGTTACTGATAAGGATTATGAATTCTCTGTTGATCCTGATATAATTACTTTGGTTGAATCTGATCCTTTTCATGGTTATGACTCTGAAACTGTTGTGGCACATCTTACTAAACAGAATGATATAGCCACCCTGTTCACTAAATATGAGAGAACTCGTTACTTTTACATCCTTAAAATATTTCCGTTCTCATTAAAGGGTGATGCTAAGATATGGTTTAATTCTCTTGATCCTGGTTGTGTGCGTAGTCCCCAGGATATGATTTATTACTTCTCTGCTAAATATTTCCCTGCTCATAAGTAACAAGCTGCTTTAAGGGATATATATAATTTTTTGCAAATTGAAGAAGAGAGTCTCCCCCACAAGCTTGGGGGAGGCTTCTCCAATTACTTAATGCTTTACCTGATCATCCTCTTAAGAAAAATGATATACTTGATATCTTTTACAATGGACTAACCGATGCCTCCAGAGATTACCTGAATAGTTGTGCTGGTTCTGTTTTCAGGGAAAGAACACCGGATGAAGCTGAAATTCTATTGAATAATATGTTGACAAATGAAAATAATTGGACACCTCCGGAGCCAATTCCTGAGCCTATTCTTAAACCAACTCCGAAGAAGAGGGGTATTCTATTTCTCAGTCCTGAAGATATGCAAGAGGCAAAGAAATCTATGAAAGAAAAAGGTATTGAAGCTGAAGATGTTAAGAATTTACCTCCTATTGAAGAAATACATGGTCTTAATTTACCGCCTATTGAAGAAACATATAATCTTAATCCATTACCCACTGAAGAAACTCATGGTCTTGATAACCCGACACAGGTAGTAAAGGTAAATTCTCTCTATAGATATGATAAAGCTGTATTCCCATTTACTAAATTTGCTAGCCCATGCTTAGATGAGTTTGATAAATGTATGGCTAAGCAAGAAGATTTTAATGCTTATTTTGGTAGACAATTGAAATACAATTCAAATATGCTTGAATACTCGGGTGATTATATGGCTAATGTTAAAGGTGAACTTAAACTTATTAGTAAACATGCTTCTATGGTTACCACTCAACTAGAACAAGTACTTAAAGCTCAAAATGATTTGCTCAATGAATTGAATAGTAAAGATAATGATAATGCTGTTAGAGTTATCACTAGAGGTGGTAAAATGACTCAGGAACCTTTGTATCCTGAAGGCCATCCTAAGAGAATTGAGCAAGATTCTCAGAGAAATAATATAGATGCACCTAGTTCATCTAAAAAGAAGAAAAATAAAAATGATAGGACTTTGCATGCTTCTAGTGATCCTATTGTTGAAACACCTGAGAAACTAAATGATATTTCTATTTCTGATGCTGAAACTCAATCTGGTAATGAACCTGAAACCAGTAATAATGTTAATGTTAATGTTCATGATGATGCTCAACCTAGTAATGATAATAATATAGAAATTTAACCTGTGGTTGATCTTGATAACCCATGCTACGTCTTGAGTAGGGATGGCAATGGGTCGGGTTTGGGGCGGGTGGAGCTGGTCCAAATCCAACCCATGACCCATCTTCCCACCCTATGCCCATCCACCAAATTATCCATGGGCACAACTTGTGCCCATGCCCAAACCCGGTGGATACCCACATACCCATGGATCTCCATGGACATAGAAAGTCAGCATGAAGCCTTCACAAAGATCAAATTAACTTATCATCATTCACTCACAAATGACAACATAAACTACATGCATAAGTAGGAATCAAGTAATACGATGAGTCCTTAAGTGTGACATACCAGAGGTTGATTCTGCAACATATAGCTTATGGCACCAGTTGCATATTGCCTGCCATTTCCCATTGATCCGCTCTTTCTACTGTCACTGGCATATGGCCCCACATGTCATACGGGTATCCATTGGATATCCATGGAGAACAAACTATAACCGTGCCCAATCCGACTGTTCGTGGGTATCCATATCCACGGACCCATGGGCAGAAATGCGCTCCATACCCTTACCCAACTGGGTCGGGTATCCATGGGTATCCAGATCCATGGATAAAATTTCCATCCCTACTCTTGAGCTTGCGTTGGTTTTCCCCAAAGAGGAAGGGATGATGCAGCAGAGTAGCGTAAGTATTTCCCTCAGTTTTTGAGAACCAAGGTATCATTCCAGTAGGAGCCCACGTTCAAGTCCCTCGTACCTGCACAAAGCGATAGCTACTCGCAACCAACGCGATTAGGGGTTGTCAAGCCCTTCAGGGTCACTTAGGAGAGTGAGATCTGATAGATAGAATATTTTTGGTATTTTTGATATAAAGATGCAAAGTAAAAAGTAAAGGCAAAGTAAATAGCAAACCAATATAAAAGTAATGGAGATTGATATGATGAGAATAGACCCGGGGGCCATAGGTTTCACTAGTGGCTTCTCTCAAGAGCATAAGTATTCTACGGTGGGTGAACAAATTACTATTTAGCAATTGATAGAATTGTGCATAATTATGAGAATATCTAGGCATGATCATGTATATAGGCATCACGTCCGTGACAAGTAGATCGAAACGATTCTGCATCTACTACTATTACTCCACTCATCGACCGCTATCCAGCATGCATCTAGAGTATTAAGTTAAAAACAGAGTAACGCCTTAAGCAAGATGACATGATGTAGAGAGATAAATTCATGCAATATGAAATAAACCCCATCTTGTTATCCTCGATGGCAACGATACAATACGTGCCTTGCTACCACTTCTGTCACTGGGTAAGGACACCACAAGATCGAACCCAAAGCTGAGCACTTCTCCCATGGCAAGAACTACCAATCTAGTTGGCCAAACCAAACGGATAATTTGAAGAGACTTGCAAAGATAACCAATCATGCATAAAAGAATTCAAAGAAGATTCAAATATTATTCATAGATAGACTTGATCATAAACCCACAATTCATCGATCTCAACAAACACACCGCAAAAAGAAGATTACATCGAATAGATCTCCACCAGAGAGGGGGAGAACTTTGTATTGAGATTCAAAGAGAGAGAAGAAGCCATCTAGCTACTAACTATGGACCCGAAGGTCTGAGGTAAACTACAAACACTTCATCGGAGCGGCTAGGATGATGTAGAAGCCCTCCTGATGACGTCCCTCTTCCGGCGAAGCTCCGAAACAGGCCCCAAGATGGGATCTCCTGGATACAGAAAGTTGCGGCGGTGGAATTAGGTTTTTGACTCCTGTTCTGATCGTTTGGGGGTACGTGTGTATATATAGGAGGAAGGAGTACGTCGGTGGAGCACCGAGGGGCCCACGAGGCAGGGGGCACGCCCTAGGGGGGGCGCCCCCCACTCTCGTGACCACCTCTTTGATCCCTTGCAGTAGGGTCCAAGTCTCCTGGATCACGTTCGGTGAGAAAATCCCGTTTCTGAATATTTTATTCCGTTTGGACTCCGTTTGATATTCTGTTTATCCGAAACACTGAAATAGGCAGAAAAAATAGCAATTCTGGGTTGGGCCTCTAGTTAATAGGTTAGTCCCAAAAATAATATAAAAGTGGAAAATAAAGCCCAATATAGTCCAAAACAGTAGATAATATAGCATGGAGCAATAAAAAATTATAGATAAGTTGGAGACGTATCAGGCATCCCCAAGCTTAATTCCTGCTTGTGCTCGAGTAGGTAAATGATAAAAAGAGAATTTTTGATGCGTAGTGCTACTTGGCATAATTTCAATGCAAATCTTCTTAATTGTGGTATGAATATTCAGATTAGAAAGATTCAAGACAAAAGTTTATATTGACATAGAAAATAATAATACTTCAAGCATACTAACAAAGCAATTATGTCTTCTCAAAATAACATGGCCAAAGAAAGTTATCCCTACAAAATCATATAGCCTGGCTATGCTCCATCTTCCCCCCACAAAGTATTTAAATCACGCACAACCCCGATGACAAGCCAAGCAATTGTTTCATACTCTAACTTTTTCAAAACTTTCTCAATCTTCTAGCAATACATGAGCGTGAGCCATGGATATAGCACTATAGGTGGAATAGAATGGTGGTTGTGGCGAAGACAAAAAGGAGAAGATAGTCTCACATCAACTAGGCGTATCAATGGGCTATGGAGATGCCCATCAATAGATATCAATGTGAGTGAGTAGGGATTGCCATGCAACGAATGCACTAGAGCTATAAATGTATGAAAGCTCAACAAAAGAAACTAGTGGGTGTGCATCCAACTTGCTTGCTCACGAAGACCTAGGGCAATTTGAGGAAGCCCATCATTGGAATATACAAGACAAGTTCTATAACGTAAAATTCCCACTAGTATATGAAAGTGACAACATATGAGACTCTCTATATGAAGAACATGGTGCTACTTTGAAGCACAATATATGAGACTTGCTATATCATGGTGCTACTTTGAAGCACAGGTGTGGAAAAAAAAGGATAGTAGCATTACCCCTTTTTTTGGGGCCTTCTTTTTTTTCTTTGGCCTCCACCCCTTTTTTTGGGACAATGCTCTATTGAATGATGATCATCACACTTCTATTTATTTACAACTCAATGATTACAACTCGATACTAAAACAAAGTATGACTCTATATGAATGCCTCCGGCGGTGTACCGGGATATGCAATGAATCACAAGTGACAAGTATGAAAGAATTATGAACAGTGGCTTTGCCACAAATACTATGTCAACTACATGATCATGCTAAACAATATGACAATGATCGATGTGTCATGATGAACTAAATGGTGGAAAGTTGCATGGCAATATATCTCGGAATGGCTATGGAAATGCCATATTAGGTAGGTATGGTGGCTGTTTTGAGGAAGGTATATGGTAGGTGTATGATACCGGTGAAAGTTGCACGGTATTAGAGAGGTTAGCAAGGTTGGAAGGGTGGGAGTGCGTATAATCCATGGAATCAACATTAGTCATAAAGAACTCATATACTTATTGCAAAAATTTAGAAGTTATCAGAGCAAAGTATTACGCGCATGCTCCTAGGGGGATAGATTGGTAGGAAAAGACCATCGCTCGTCCCCGACCGCCACTCATAAAGAAGACATTCAATAAATAAATCATGCTCCGACTTCATCACATAACAGTTCACCATACGTGCATGCTACGGTAATCACAAACTTCAACACAAGTATTCTTTAAATTCACAACTACTCAACTAGCATGACTGTAATATTATCACCTCCATATCTCAAAACAATTATCATGCTTCAATCTTTTCTTAGTATTCAACACACTCAAAAGAAAGTTTCACAAATCTTGAATACCAAGCGTATTATTATTAGGCAAATTACCATGCTATTAAGAGACTCTCAAAATAATTTAAGTGAAGCATGAGAGATCAATACTTTCTTTAAAACGAATCCACCACCATGCTCTAAAAGATCTAACTGAAGCACATAGAGTAAAATTATCTAGCTCAAAAGATATAAGTGAAGCTCATAGAGTAAAATTATCTAGCTCAAATGATATAAGTGAAGCACATAGAGAAAAATTATCTAGCTCAAAGGATATAAGTGAAGCACATAGAGTATTCTATCAAATTTTAATTCATGTATGGCTCTCCCAAAAGGTGTGTACAGCAAGGATGATTGTGGCATACTAACAAACAAAGACACAAATAACACAAGATGCTCCAAGCAAAACACATATCATGTTGGTGAATAAAAATATAGCTCCAAGTAAATTACCGATGGAAGTGGACGAAAAGAGGGGATGCCTTCCGAGGCATCCCCAAGCTTTGACTTTTTGGTGTCCTCGGATTATCTTGGGGGTGCCATGGGCATCCCCAAGCTTAGGCTCTTGCCACTCCTTTTTCCATGATCCATCAAAAGAATTCACCCAAAACTTGAAAACTTCACAACACAAAACTCAAAATAGAAAACTCGTGAGCTCCGTTAGCGAAATAAAACAAAAGACCACTTCAAGGTACTGTAATGAACTCATTATTTATTTATATTGGTGTTAAACCTACTGTATTCCAACTTCTCTATGTATTATAAACAATTTTGCTAGACATAGATTCATCAAAATAAGCAAACAACACACGAAAAACAGAATCTGTCAAAAAAAGAACAGTCTGTAGTAATATGTAGCTAGCGCAAGATCTAGAACCTCAAAAATTCTAAAATAAATTGCTGGCCGTGAGGAATTTATCTATTAATCATCTTAAAAAATAATTAACTAAATATCACTCTTCAAATAAAAATGAAAGCAGTTCTCGTGAGCGCTAAAGTTTTTGTTTTTTACAGCAAGTTCAACAAGACTTTCCCCAAGTCTTCCCAACGGTTCTACTTGGCACAAACACTAATTAGACACAAAAAACACAACCAAAACAGAGTCTAAATAATTTAGTTATTACTAAAGAGGAGCAAAAACCAAGGAATAAAAATAAAATTGGGTTGCCTCCCAACAAGCGCTATCGTTTAACGCCCCTAGCTAGGCATAACGAGCAAGAATAGATCTAGGTATTGCCATCTTTGGTAGGCAATCCATAAGTGGCTCTCATGATAGTTTCATATGGTAATTTTATTTTCTTTCTTGGAAAGTGTTCCATGCCCTTTTTAATGGAAATTGAAATCTAATATTCCCTTGCTTCATATCAATAATCGCACCAACCGTTCTAAGGAAAGGTCTACCAAGAATAATAGGGCAAGAGGGATTGCAATCTATATCGAGAACAATGAAATCTACGGGCACATAATTCCTATTTTCAACAATAAAAACATCATTAATTCTTCCCATAGGTTTCTTAATAGTGGAATCCGCAAGATGCAAGTTTAGAGAGCAATCATCAAAATTACGGAAATCTAGTAAATCACACAAAGTCTTGGGAATAGTAGAGACACTAGCACCCAAATCACACAAAGCATAAAACTCACGATCTTTAATTTTAATTTCAATAGTTGGTTCCCACTCATCATAGAGTTTTCTAGGGATAGAAACTTTCAACTCAAGTTTTTCTTCATAAGATTGCATCAAGGCATCAACAATATGTTTGGGAAGGCTTTATTTCGACTATAAGCATGTGGAGAATTTAGCACAGATTGCAACAAGGAAATACAATCAACCAAAGAGCAATTTTCATAATTAAATTCCTTGAAATCCAATATAGTGGGTTTAGCAACATCTAGATTTTTATTTCTTTCAATCCCACTTTCATCAATTTAATCATTAAGATCTAGACACTCTGAATTTTTAGAACGCCTTCTAGGTAAAGGAAGATCATATTCAGTTTCATCAAGATTCATATTGCAAAATAAAGATTTAATTGGAGACACATCAATAACTTCTAGATCTTCATCTTGATTTTCATAGGAATTGGAAGAACACGCTTTAATAAAGGCATCTTTGGAAGCACGCATCCTAGTGGTTCTTTCCTTACACTCATCAATTGAAATTCTCATGGCTTTTAGAGACTCATTAATATCATGCTTAGGTGGAATAGATCTAAGTTTCAAAGCATCAACATCAAGAGCAATTCTATCAACGTTACTAGCCAAATCATCAATCTTAACCAATTTTTCTTCAATCATAGCATTAAAATTCTTTTGCGAATAAATAAATTCTTTAATATTAGATTCAAAATCATAGGGCATTTTATTATAATTTCCATAAGAGTTGTTGTAGGAATTCCCATAATTATTAGAAGGATTACTAGGATATGGCCTAGGATTAAAATTCCCTCTATAAGCATTGTTACCAAAATTATTCCTACCAACAAAATTCACATCCATAGATTCATTATTATTCTCAATCAAAGTAGACAAAGGCATATCATTAGGATCAGAAGAAACACTCTTAGTAGAAAATAATTTCATAAGTTCATCCATCTTTCCACTCAACACATTAATTTCTTCTATCGCATGCACTTTTTATTAGAAGTTCTTTCAGTATGCCATTGAGAATAATTAACCATAATATTATCTAGGAGTTTAGTAGCATCTCCTAAAGTGATTTCCACAAAAGTGCCTCCCACGGCCGAATCTAAAAGATTTCTAGAAGCAAAATTCAATCCGGCATAAAATTTTTGTATAATCATCCCCAAATTCAAACCATGAGTAGGGCAATTACGTATCATTAATTTCATTCTCTCCCAAGCTTGTGCAACATGTTCATTATCAAGTTGTTTAAAGTTCATTATATCGTTTCTAAGAGAGATGATCTTAGCGGGAGGAAAATACTTAGAGATAAAAGCATCTTTGCACTTGTTCCATGAATCAATACTATTCTTAGGAAAAGACGAAAACCAAGCTTTAGCACGATCTCTAAGCGAAAAAGGAAATAGCTTCAATTTAATGACATCATTATTGACATCTTTTTTCTTTTGCATATCACATAAATCATCGAAGCTATTCAGATGAGTAGCGGCATCTTCACTAGGAAGGCCGGCGAATTGTTCTTTCATAACAAGATTCAACAAAGCAATATTAATTTCACAAGATTCAGCATCGGTAAGAGGAGAAATCGGAGTGCTAAGGAAATCATTATTATTGGTATTGGTGAAGTCACACAATTTGGTAGTATCTTGAGCCATCGCGACAAACAAGCAATCAAACACACGGGCAAACAAAAAGCAAGTGGACAAAAAGAGGCAAACAGAGAGGGAGGATAGAGAGAGAGGGCGAATAAAACGGCAAGGGTGAATTGGGGGGAGAGGAAAACGAGAGGCAAATGGAAAATAATGTTATGCGAGAGATAGGGATTGTGATGGGTACTTGGTATATTGACTTTTTGCATAGACTCCCCGGCAACGGTGCCAGAAATCCTTCTTGCTACGTCTTGAGCTTGCGTTGGTTTTCCCCGAAGAGGAAGGGATGATGCAGCAGAGTAGCGTAAGTATTTCCCTCAGTTTTTGAGAACCAAGGTATCAATCCAGTAGGAGCCCACGCTCAAGTCCCTCGTACCTGCACAAAGCGATAGCTACTCGCAACCAACGCGATTAGGGGTTGTCAAGCCCTTCACGGTCACTTACGAGAGTGAGATCTGATAGATAGAATATTTTTGGTATTTTTGATATAAAGATGCAAAGTAAAAAGTAAAGGCAAAGTAAATAGAAAAACAATATAAAATTAATGGAGATTGATATGATGAGAATAGACCTGGGGGCCATAGGTTTAACTAGTGGCTTCTCTCAAGAGCATAAGTATTCTATAGTGGGTGAACAAATTACTGTTGAGCAATTGATAGAATTGTGCATAATTATGAGAATATCTAGGCATGATCATGTATATAGGCATCACGTCCGTGACAAAGTAGATCGAAATGATTCTGCATCTAATACTATTACTCCACTCATCGACCACTATCCAGCATGCATCTAGAGTATTAAGTTAAAAACAGAGTAACGTCTTAAGCAAGATGACATGATGTAGAGAGATAAATTCATGCAATATGAAATAATCCCCATCTTGTTATCCTCGATGGCAACGATACAATACGTGCCTTGCTGCCCCTTCTGTCACTGGGTAAGGACACCGCAAGATCGAACCCAAAGCTAAGCACTTCTCCCATGGCAAGAACTACCAATCTAGTTGGCCAAACCAAACGGATAATTCGAAGAGACTTGCAAAGATAACCAATCATGCATAAAAGAATTCAGAGAAGATTCAAATATTATTCATAGATAGACTTGATCATAAACTCACAATTCATCGGTCTCAACAAACACACCGCAAAAAGAAGATTACATTGAATAGATCTCCACAAGAGAGGGGGAGAACTCTGTATTGAGATTCAAAGAGAGAGAAGAAGCCATCTAGCTACTAACTATGGACCCGAAGGTCTGAGGTAAACTACCCACACTTCATCGGAGGGGCTAGGATGATGTAGAAGCCCTCCATGATGACGGCCCTCTTCCGACGGAGCTTCGGAATAGGCCCCAAGATGTGATCTCGTGGGTACAGAAAGTTGTGGCGGTGGAATTAGGTTTTTGGTCCTGTTCTGATCGTTTGGGGGTACGTGTGTATATATAGGAGGACCGAGTACGTCGGTGGAGCACCGAGGGGCCCACGAGGCAGGGGGGCGCACCCCCACCCTCGTGACGACCTCTTTGATCCCTAGCAGTAGGGTCCAAGTCTCCTGGATCACGTTCGGTGAGAAAATCACGTTTCCGAAGATTTTATTCTGTTTGGACTCCATTTGATATTCTGTTTATCCGAAACACTGAAATAGGCAAAAAACAGCAATTCTGGGCTGGGCCTCCGGTTAATAGGTTAGTCCCAAAAATAATATAAAAGTGGAAAATAAAGCCCAATATAGTCCAAAACAGTAGATAATATAGCATGGAGCAATCGAAAATTATAGATACGTTGGAGACGTATCAACCCACAATCAAAGAATCAACGTTATGATAAGAAAGACTTTGTTGCTAGGAAACATGGTAAAGAAAGAGAGCCTGGGTTCAGAAACCCATGCCTTTTCCTGCCAGACCATCCAAGAAAAAGGATGATGAGGATTTTGAGCGCTTTGCATGAAATGATTAGACCTATCTTTTTGCGTATGCGATTAACTGATATACTCAAAACCAATCCTTATGCTAAGTACATGAAAGATATTATTACAAATAAAAGAAAGATACTGGAAGCTGAAATATCCACCATGCTTGCTAATTATACTTTTAAGGGTGGAATACCAAAGAAACTTGGAGATCTAGGAGTACCCACTATACCATGCTCTATTAAAAGAAACTATGTTAAAACTGCTTTATGTGATCTTGGAGCCGGTGTTAGTCTTATGCCTTTCTCTTTATATCGTAGACTTGATTTGAATAAGTTGACACCTACTGAAATATCTTTGCAAATGGCTGATAAATCAACTGCTATACCTGTTGGTATTTGTGAGGATGTGCCTGTTGTACTTGCAAATGTTACTATTTTAACGGACTTTGTTATTCTTGATATTCCCGAGGACGATAGTATGTCTATTATTCTTGGAAGACCCTTTTTGAACACTGCAGGGGCTGTTATTGATTGCACTAAAGGCAATGTGACTTTTCATGTTAATGGTAATGAGCATACGGTACACTTTCCGAGGAAACAACCTCAAGTTCATAGTATCAACTCTATTGGAAAAATTCCATCGATTATATTTGGAGGTTTTGAATTTCCTCTTCCTACTGTCAAGAAGAAATATGATATTCTTATTATTGGGGATGTGCATATCCCCGTTGAGGTAACATAGTGTTATTCGAAATTTCTCCGGTTCCATGTTATTCGGAATGAGTTCGTTAACAAGACTTGATCAACATTGTTAGTGGATTCCTTTTGATGATAATGAGATGGATGAAACTAGAAGGCACAACCTTCTGTACCCCACTTTTACTTTCTGTTATTTACATTAAATAAAATAAAAATAAATATTTTTCTGTCTGTTATCTGATTATCCGTGCAATATAAAAATACCTCGAAAATAAAAGTTCTCCAAATGCCCTGAAATTTAAATATGATTTTTTCCAGAATATTTGAGAATATATATTTGGCACAAAGAACACAGCAGGGGGGCCAACCACCTACCCACGAGGGTGGAGGGCGCGCCCTACCCCCTGGGCGCGCCCACTACTTCGTGGGCCCACGGTGGCCCTCCTCCACTTATTCCTGCACCCACACACTTCATCTTCCTCCCACAAACACGAATATCCAGCTCAAGCACGAGTTCTAGCTCACTTTGCTGCCATTTTCGATCTCCTTGCTCAAAGCACCTCTCACAAAACTGCTTGGGGAGATTGTTCCTTGGTATGTGACTCCTCCATTGGTCCAATTAGTTTTTGTTCTAGTGTTTTATTCATTGCAAATTTGTTCTGCTTAGGTGACCTTGTTCTTGAGCTTGCATGTCAAATTTATATGGTCAAGAGTAGTTTTGATACATGATATAGGCCCTAGGCACTTGTAGGAGTAGTTGCTATCAATATTATTGAGTTTGGTTTACTTTTATTTTGAAGTTACTAAAAAATTCAGAATTTTTCAGAGGAAGAAAATGCTTAGGAAAATGTTCCAAGGTGGTTCTTCAAGGAAGCAAGGACCCAGGTGACGGTGTCCTGGACTAGGGGGTACTCACCACGTTGTCTCCTGATCTGTTAGATTGGGCCGAGGACCCCCATGGTCGTATACTCATGGGCCAGTTCGGGCAACTGCCGCATACATGGAAGATTCTACAAAGACTTGGTGATCAAGACAAGGACTCCTCCCCACCGGCGTATTTGGCTAGGACTCTTGTTATCCTAGGCCTCTGGTTCATTATATAAACCGAGGCCAGGCTAGTCGATAGATCATATACATACAATCATACCATAGGCTAGATTCTAGGGTTTAGCCTCTCTGATCTCGTGGTAGATCTACTCTTGTACTACCTATATCATCAATATTAATCAAGCAGGACGCAGGGTTTTACCTCCATCAAGAGGGCCCGAACCTGGGTAAAACATCGTGTCCCCTGCCTCCTGTTACCATCCGCCTTAGACGCATAGTTCGGGACCCCCTACCCGAGATCCATCGGTTTTGACACCGACATTGGTGCTTTCATTGAGAGTTCCGCTGTGTGGTCGGCAAAAGGATCGATAGCTCGTCTGCAAGTTAACTGCGATGCCGGCATCTTTTGTCGGCTCGACTGGTCACCTTGGCTTGACCGAGGACCGTGCTCCATCTCCGATCGTCATGTTCGGACGAGGGCCTTCATCAACATCTAGTCCGATCTCTATCAAGATCATGGAGGAATCATCCATGGAGCTTGGGGGCTCAACGACAACATTGCCCTCGGGCGAACGTGCTGTTTTTCCGAACAGCGAACTTGTATCCGCTGCCACCACCTCTTAGAGCATCTCTTTGACGATCCCTTTGGTGGAATTGTGCGGAATTGAGTCTACAACAGCCATGCAAAATTTCATCGAGTTCCAATGGAGGAATCTCCAACAATCTACGATATACCGGAGCCCTGTCAAATCTGGACGGGAATCTGGACGAGTTTAGGGCGTGGTCTCCAGAGCCTAGCTCAAAGGTCCTTTGTAAGATCCAACCGCTCATCTAGTGCGCAATTCCCATATCTACCACCCCTCCAAATTTTAGCTTGATCCGACGGTTCAAACTCCGGGAATCTTCCGATGAGTGGATCAATTTTCGGATCCGTTTTCTGCGCGAATACGGATCCGACCCGAATTCATGTTTCTTTATGAACGTGACATTGGACAATCTTTTTAGAGGAATTCTATTCTATGGTATTGTGCATCGTTTTTAAAGACGCGCCTGTAAATTTTTAAGCCTCCCCTGAGGTCGCCTTCATCATCATGCTGGTGTTAAACCAGTCTGGCGATATTGCTCCAAGGCTGCCGACCTGCGCTAGACACGTCGTCACTTTATTAAGCCGAGCTCAACTTCTTCGGATCATCATCTCGGCAAGCCGAACAAGAGTCCGGCATCGCGAAGGATAAATCATCACCAACATCGCCGCCCCACGGATTACACGAAGCGGGCATACCGGCATCGCCGCACGATCACTTCATCAAGCCGGCATCGACCACGTCACGACCTGCATCGGCAGGGCCGCACTATTGCTTCTTCAAGCAGGTGTCCATCACGCCGACCTACTTCGACTCATCGGCTAACATCGAGGCTTCGACATCTCGGTTGGACCGAAGGCTTCGCCATCTCTTCATCAACCTACTCCGGAGACTTCGGCGTCACTAGCCGACCAGATCCGTCATGATAGCTGGACCGAGGGCTTTGCCTCGGCGAGCCAACCTTGGTCAGCATCGCCATACCATCGCTTTATCGCCCATCAGTTAATGGGTGTGTGGATGGAGTCCCAATTTTGGGAATCACCTTCCTTCGGATTGCTACAACAAATAAACCAGGTGCTATTAATCCTAGTTTTTTTTGCTTGTTTGGGTTTATTTTTCCCAAGGAATTATTACTCTGGCTTGTCCATCATCTGTACACAGGTCTATCAAATGATGGCCGCATTAACGACGGTCACGTGGTGGTTCGGTCAGTTTCCGTACATAGTTCGGCGAACGCCGCATCCGGAACTCAGACCGACCTATGAATTCAGGCTTTACCACACCTTTACCGCATCATGCCGACGCCCTGCATCGACATTGACTTCGGCACCAGGCCATATTTCTTTTATTACTCACTTTGCATAAATTATTTATTATGCAATGACTTTTTAATTATTATTACTATTATCTCCGATTTGCACTATTTTTTGTGCACAGGAACATGATCCGGGGACTTCGGCATCATTCTGCCGGTCCGCATTGACCGTGCTAGGTCACCACTTCGGCGTGTCGAGCTCTCCGCTCCGCCACCTCTTGACCGGCTTGGGGGATGGAACCTCGTCCCGCATCAAGCTCGGACCGCGTCATCAATGCCGAACACATTAACCAGCTAAGTTGCTTTCATGCTCAAAGTTTTATTTTTTAACCTATGTTCGGTTCGACCAAGCATTATACTTTTTTTGGAAAAAAGTTGCTTGTAAAAAATTTCCTTGTCCAAACTTTGTTTGTGACACACATATTCAAATACCCCGTTTATTTGAGGGCTTCCTTTATGAAGCTTTTCCTCTTGCATATGATTATACTTGTACGGCTTCGTTCCTTGTTCGTGTATTACGCCACAATATGCACCATATTGACTTGAGCGATTTGCAAGCTGGGTTGCCTGGCCCATGTGCTTACCCCTGCGTTCCCGATTGTTTGGCTAGGGAGTAAAGGGAGCACCTCTGCGATTGTCACGACCGGGTCCTCCGAGCTCTGACCTCAGACTGGGTGAAGCCGAAAGCTAGCGCTCTTATTGTTTTCAATCATGGTCTCCACACAACGGAACTCATGAGTACAAAAAAATCTATTGCACAAGTCTCATAGTAATAATGAGCACCGGAGAAAGGTATTGGTGGGGGTACTATTTTCTTCGAAGATGCTTCTTACACTTCATCTGTAATATAGCATAAGTTCCCTGAGCCCGCTTTGTCTGTTACAGCCTTATGGCCCGGTTGCCTGTTTATCGGAAACACTGTCGATATTCTCGACAGGTGGAGTACATAACACTTTTCGGTGCTTGGCCGAAGAGGGAGAAGCCGACGGTCGGTTAAGACGCGTTTAAAGTTTAGTTGAACAAAGATATGATATAAGTACTTCGGTACATACAATCATTATACATAAAATCTTTTACCCAAGTCACTTGGGGGCTCTTAAAATTTATATGAGCTATTTTTATAGTAAATGTGTTTTCTTCTTGGTCGTTGCAAAGTCTTTTTCTATCGTTCCTTTTTCGACGTGGGTGTGTGGTCAATAGCCAGATAACCCATTTTCTCTCTAGTGACCGCTCGAGTTTAGTTCGCTAAACTGGTCTAACGAGAAGCACTCCGCCTTCCGGATAGGAGGCTGCAGCCGTAGGCTAACCCGCTTGAAGTCTTGAGATCGGATGTGTAATGTTAAAGCACGACAGAAGAACTCTTTTTCTAAGACCAATTTTCAGATTGGCACCGAACACTTGATCTTGTTCGGACGTCAAGTTTTTACTGACATTTTTTGGTTTTCCAAGCTTATGGCACTTTTAAACTATTTGTGTGTTTTCAGCACAAGTCTCGCAGTGCGATGCCGGACACCTTTATAGATTCGGCAAAAATATTCTCGGATATTGCTATATATGCATCGGTTTCGAATTGTGTCTTCGGTCAATAGTTGGGTTGCCCGGCTCCTACACTTTCTTCCTACGTTCTGCTTTGTTTGGCTAGGCGTGCAAAGGGAGAACCACTGCGATTGTGCTTCCAGCTCACACGGTTAAGCACCTCGGTGGAGAAAGCCGAAAACTGACTGTCATAATAAGCGTAAACTGGTCAGCGATCCGATGACTGTGTTAAATGACGGGCCACTCATAACAATGGCCGAAGTGTCTACGGCTTGACCTCGAATGTCATCGAACACTACCAGGGGCTATTAACCGGCCTCCCAAACTAAATCCTCGATATTTTGCTCTTACATTAGAGCTGAGACCGATTTCATGATCATGCTTAGCATGACAACCCAAAGAAAGGAACCGATAGCGGGACTATTTTCTTTGGAAGACATTTCTTATGTTAAACAGTAATATAACATATCTCTCTACGTACCTTTGTTTATAAAACCATATGGCCAGATTGCCTTGTTTGTCGTAAATCTTTGCCCTCATAAAGGCTTTATAAAGTAGGACAAACACTCCTCGGCTACTGACCGAGGAGGTGGAAGCCGATGGTCGGTCAATAAAGTTTTGTACAATGCGGATCCGAGCATTAATAACGTATAATACTTGGATACATAGTCATTACACATAATTTGTGATTTTACTATGGATATTGATCCTTAATTCGGCTACCCGTGCCCGCATTAAGGCTCGGGGGCTACTAGGGCTTTGGGCTTATTATTTACAAATATTAAAGGGGCACATCGATCCCCTGATCTGGTGTTGCCACCCGACCACTGTCTCGGGGGCTACTGCATTGCTTATCCAATGCAGAAAATTTTAAGTGCAATACAATTTCCGAGGAGATTTTTGATCCTCATGTTGGTCGGCCGCACCCAACCTGAGTCTCGAGGATTGAGCATGCCGCTTTTTGTGTCCCGAAGTATCCTGCCGAGCTAGGACTTGATCCTTAGGCCGATTTTACAAATCAACCTGAGTCTCAGCGGCTACTGGGATCAGCGGTCTTACGTCATCCTTCAGGTGCATCTCGAGTTTTAAACCGATACACACCTTGAGGGCTACTGCTATATATCTCGGCAGAGAATAAATTGCACCAATCAAAAATATTGACAAAAAATCGGCCCACAGTCGGGGTGGTGCACCACCCCGGAAGCAGTCCGGCATAAAGCTCGGGCCCTAGTGGCTGGCTCCATAGAGGGCATTTCCAGCATTAAGCTCGGCTAAACTCCTTCAACTTTTTTGGACCAAGATGATCTATGACATCTTGGATATAGTCCGGCATTGGAGCTTGGACACAGTCCGGCGTTGGAGCTCGGATACATTTCGGCGTTGGAGCTCGGAAGCAGTCCGGCGTTAGTGCTCGGCTGCAAAAGATACCTCGAATGCTATCCGGCGTTAGAGCACGGATGCAAGAGGACACTGCCTCCCGAGAACAACTTCAAACCCGAGGTGTGGCATAAAAATAACAAGGCATTGATAAAGGTCGGAAACTTAAAGGGGCTCCTCGGATACCCGACGTGTAAACTCGTCGAATGCATTTCGGCGATACTCAAGATCGAAGATGGGAAGATTCGTTGAACCAGTTTCCAAGACCGACAACCGAAGATGAAGAATAGTTCGGAAGAATCGAGGAGCATCCCTAACTTGAAGACCGGTTCAGGGGGCTACTGACGGTGTCCTGGACTAGGGGGTACTCGCAATGTTGTCTCCCGGTCTGTTAGATTTGGCCGAGGAACCCCATGGACGTATACTCATGGGCCAGTTCGGACAACTGCCGCATACATGGAAGATTCTACAAAGACTTGGTGATCAAGACAAGGACTCCTCCCCACCGGCGTATTCGGCTAGGACTCTTGTTATCCTAGGCCTCTGGTTCATTATGTAAACCGAGGCCAGGCTAGTCGATAGATCATATACATACAATCATACCATAGGCTAGCTTCTAGGGTTTAGCCTCTCTGATCTCATGGTAGATCTACTCTTGTACTACCCATATCATCAATATTAATCAAGCAGGACGTAGGGTTTTACCTCCATCAAGAGGGCCCGAACCTGGGTAAAACATCGTGTCCCCTGCTTCCTGTTACCATCCGCCTTAGATGCACAGTTCGGGACCCCCTACCCGAGATCCGCCGGTTTTGACACCGACACCAGGCTTACAATGTGTGATGCTGATGACGAGCCACCAAGAGACACTCCAGTGCGTCCTTGTGAATGGCCCTTTGAGAACTTTATGGATCGAGCGTGAATTAAGGAAGAATTGAACGCATATTTGCGTAACGCTGATTTTGTGAGCTTCGAGGAAAAGAAGTGCAGCCAGTATCACAACCTCACCAGTACCTTTGTGAGGAGGTTTGAATTTTCAACTTCACATAATTCTCCAACTGTCCTTTTTGATCTTTGTGAGGAGGATTTTACCACTTCTTGCAAACTTTCACAATGGGGTAGTATAAGGGATCCTCGAAAATCTGAATTTAGAGATTTTATTGGTAGCATAACTGTGGGAGAATCTAGAGATATTACACAAGCTACATAGGGAGCATTCACTTTCCTGCAATACATTATTTTGCTCTCTTTATAGGTAGATGCATTAATGCAAAAGATGAGGCATGTCACATGTGTGTCCCCGATCTTAGTATTCTTAGGAGTGCTCTGTTAGGAGACAAATCATATAATTTGGGAGCTATTGTTGCACGTAGGTTGCATCTTAATAGACTTAATGGAGATTTCTTTGGTGGAATTTATGCAACCCACATAGCTAATTTTCTTGGTATAGCCATACACGAAGATGATATTGAATTACCTCCTGCTTATCTAGATTTTAATGCTATGGTTCACCACCAGTTTGTCGAGAGGAATGAATCACCTCTCCAGTATCAACTAATCTTTGACAGACGACGTGCTGTCCGTATTACTCTCCCTGCTCCTACCTTCTTTGATTATCAGGCAAGAGGAGGATATACTATTGCCAGAGAGGAGGCAGATGAGTACGAGAGGAGAGAGGAGGCCGCTCGTTGCCACACTACAGCTCAGCAGGCGATAGCTGCTGCATCGCAGTACGACCCCAGCTACTACTATGGATATCCGCCAGGCCAGCCGTGGCCATAGGCCAACTTAGGCCAAAATCCTAAGCTTGGGGGAGTACGTATTTCCCACCGACATTACATTTATGTTCACACACTCGTTGCTAGATGTCGGTGCTCATACTTTTTCATTGTATCATCCATGCTAGTTTATTTTCCTTTTTATGCATTCTTCTTGTGTGTTTAATTAACCTTAAGAAAAAACCAAAAAAATTAGTTGTAACTTTTAGTTAGTTTAATTTCCATGCTTGTAGTAGTAATTAAAAATAAAACCCAAAAAGATTTCCTATTCTTCTTTTGCTTGTTGGGAGCTTTCCCGTGTAAATAGTTTTATTTCTTTTCTTTTCTTTTCTTTGGGGGTCGATAGGAGAAGACCATAATTAAATTGTTGAAGTGGCTCTTATATGCATTATTGTTTATCTGACGAAAGAGCCCATATTGCCTTGTCCTCTTTTGTTTATTGAATGCTTGCAGATTCCAGCTTAGTCCAATGCACGTGCACTATTATTATTATTATTCACATCATTCGATCGTGCAAGTGAAAGGCAATTATTATGATATATGATGGATTGGCTGAGATGAGAAAAGCTGGTATGAACTCGACCTCTTTTGTTTTTGTAAATATGATTAGTTCATCGTTCCTGATTTAGCCTATTATGAATAAACATGTTTGCAATGACAACTAGAGATCATAGTTTCTTATGCCATGATTGATTAGCAATGAGTTATAATGGTTTACCTTGCGTGCCAACATGCTATTAAAATGTTTATGATGTGGTATGGTAGGGTGGTATCCTCCTTTGAATGATTTAAGTGACTTGACTTGGCACATGATCACAAATGTAGTTGAAACAAAATCAACATAGCCTTCATGATATTTATGTTCATGGTGGATTATATCCTACTCATGCTTGCATTCGGTGTTGATTAATTTTAATGCATGTTTATGACTGTTGTCGCTCTCTAGATGGTCGCTTCCCAGTCTTTTGCTAGCCCTCACCTGTACTAAGCGGGAATACTGCTTGTGCATCCAATCCCTTAAACCCCAAAGTTATTCCACATGAGTCCACTATACCTCTACCTATATACGGTATCTATCTGTCGTTCCAAGTAAATTTGTATGTGCCAAACTCTAAACCTTCAAATAAATATCCTGTTTTGTATGCTCGAATAGCTCATGTATCAACTAGGGATGTCTGTATCTTCCATGTTAGGCGGGTTATTCTCAAGAGGAGTGGACTCTGCTCCTCACTCACGAGATAAATGGCTGGTCACCGGGATGCCCAGTCCCATGCTTTAAGCAAACTAAATCAAAATAATTGCAAACAAAACTCCCCCTGGGACTCTTGTTAGTTGGAGGCACTCGTTGTTTCGAGAAAGCCATGGATTGATGCTTGTTGGTGGAAGGGGGAGTATAAACTTTACCATTCTGTTTAGGAACCACCTATAATGTGTGTAGCATGGAAGATATTGCCATCTCTTGGTTGTTATGTTGACAATGAAAGTATACCGCTCAAAATATTATTCACCTCTATTTCAAAAACGAGCTCTGGCACCTCTACAAATCCCTACTTCCCTCTGCGAAGGGCCTATCTATTTACTTTTATGCTGAGTCATCATCCTCTTATTAAAGAGCACCAGAGCACCGCTGTCATTTGCATTCATTACTGTTAGTTTACATTGAGTATGACTTGACTGGATCTCTTTTACCATGAATTACATTGTCTAGCCAGTCCTTGATCTTTGAAGGTGCTCTGGATTTATGTTTTGCGGTCTCAGAAAGGGCTAGCGAGATACCATCTTGTTATATCATATTATGATTGTTTTGAGAAAGTGTTGTCATCCGAGATTTATTATTATTGCTCGCTAGTTGATTATGCTATTGATATGAGTAAACTTGAGATCTATGCGTTATTGTGAATGTGGTTAGTTATAATCTTTTCTGAAAACTTGAATGCTGGCTTTACATATTTAGAACAACAAGAGCAGAGAGAGTTTGTAAAAATTTTTCTTTATCACTTTCAGTTTGTCAACTGAATTGCTTGAGGACAAGCAAAGGTTTGAGCTTGGGTGAGTTGATACGTCTCCAACGTATCTACTTTTCCAAACACTTTTGCCCTTGTTTTGGACTCTAACTTGCATGATTTGAATGGAACTAACCCGGACTGACACTGTTTTCAGCAGAATTACCATGGTGTTATTTATGTGCAGGACCAAACATTCTCGGAATGACCTGAAACTTCACGGAGCCACTTTTCAGAAAATAAGAAAAATACCTACAAAAGATGAAGGCCAGGGGGCCCACCACCTCTCCACGAGGGTGGTGGGCATGCCTGCCCCCTAGGGCACGTCCCCCTACCTCATGGGCCCTCTGTTGACTCTCCGACTCCAACTCCAACTCCACATATTGAGTTTCGGGGAGAAAAAAATCAGGGAGAAGAAATCATCGCGTTTTACGATACAGAGGCGCCGCCAAGCCCTAAAACCTCTCGGGAGGGCTGATCTGGAGTCCGTTTGGGGCTCCGGAGAGGGGAATCCGTCGCCATCATCATCGTCAACCATCCTCCATCACTAATTTCATGATATTCACCGCCGTGCGTGAGTAATTCCATCGTAGGCTTGCTGGACGGTGATGGGTTGGATGGGATCTATCATGTAATCGAGTTAGTTTTGTTAGGGTTTGATCCCTAGTGTCCACTATGTTCTGAGATTGATGTTGCTATGACTTTGCTATGCTTAATGCTTGTCACTAGGGCCCAAGTGCCATGATTTCAGATCTGAAGCTATTATGTTTTCATCAATATATGAGTGTTCTTGATCCTATCTTGCAAGTGTATAGTCACCTATTATGTGTTATGATCCGTTTACCCCGATGTGATAATAATCGGGATACTTACCGGTGATGACCGTAGCTTGAGGAGTTCATGTATTCACTATGTGTTAATGCTTTGTTCCGGTTCTCTATTAAAAGGAGGCCTTAATATCCCTTAGTTTCCGTAAGGACCCCACTGCCACGGGAGGGTAGGACAAAAGACGTCATGCAACTTCTTTTCCATAAGCACGTATGACTATATTCGGAATACGTGCCTACATTATATCAATGAACTGGAGCTAGTTCTGTGTCACCCTAGGTTGTGACTGTTACATGATGAACCGCATCCGGCATAATTCTCCATCATCGATCCATTGCCTACGAGCTTTCCATATATTGTTCTTCGCTTATTTACTTTCTCGTTGCTATTGCTATCATCACTACAAAATACCAAAAACATTACTTTTACTATTGTTACCTTTTTCTACCCTTATCACCACTATCATATTACTTTGCTACTAAACACTTTGCTGCAGATATTAAGTTTCCAGGTGTGGTTGAGTTGACAACTCAGCTGGTAATACTGGAGAATATTCTTTGGCTCCCCTTGTGTAGAATCAATAAATTTGGGTTGAATACTCTACCCTCGAAAACTATTGCGATCCCCTATACTTGTGGGTTATCAATTACCGCATAGACAATAGCCCCTGATGCGCTGTTTGGCGTTCGCGAAGAAAGGCCGAATAGAGGATCAAATAATGACTCAGGAGTCTAATCAGAATATGTCTATGTGCATATGTAGGCTTCACTGCTAGCCGCTGCCGTACATACTACGGAGGTCGCTGCACTAAAGCAGGACCTTGAGCGGTTCAAGGAAGAGCTCGGCCTTACCAAGAGGCAGCTCGAGGAGAGCAAAGGTAAGCAATACCTTGTCTATATATTAAAAAGAAATTCGGTTGTAAAGTAATAGGATCATCATGAATTTGCCAGGGGCCACGACCGAGGTGGTGACCCTGAAGAAGGCGATGTCCGAGGCCGAAGACAAAGCGGCCAAGGAGCGCATTGAGCGGGAAAAACAAGAAGCCCGGGTAGGCGAGGTGCAGCAAGAGCTCGAGGCTCTCGCCAAAAAACATGAGTACTTGGAGCTTAACTCCAGGACGCGAGAGTCCGAGATTGCGAAGGCGCTCGAGAGCGCATGGAGCGCCAAGGCTGAAGCCCACAAGGCCCTCCAGGAGATTGATGCGGTGAAGAAGATAGCAGCGGGTAAGGCATTGATTATGCAAAGAAAGCATGTGAAGGAAACTTTCCTTTTACTTACCCGAGTTCGGAGCTCTCCAGGAGCGTTCGCAGATCTTCCCCACAGTGTACTTTATGCCGCGGAGTTTTACCTAGCTGAGGAGGGGAGCTCGACGGGAAAGTTGTTCTAGTCTCAGTATACTGGGACCGAACACCCAATGCCCTTGAGCGACCAACTGAAGCAACTGGTCGAGCTTCATAAGGCGGCCGAACATGCCATGATGGGTCTTATAGTCCGGATGTGGCCTGGCGATCCCCTGCCTAGCAGCTACTTCAGCCTGGTGAGGTGGCTTGTGTATGCCTGCCCACGGCTTGAAGTCATAAAGTGGTCCGTCTGCATCGAAGGTGCGTGTAGGGCTTTTGCCCGGGCGAAGGTGCACTGGGCGAAGCTGGACGCCGTAAAGCTGGTGAAGGAGGGACCGCCGAAGGGCGAGGAGCATCGCTGCCCCGAAATGTATTATGACAGTGCCCTGAAGGGTCCCCGCCTTGTGGCGGAGGAATGTGCTAGAAATGTAATTTTTGAATGAACATGCTCATGTGATCCTGTAATGTGAAACGAGTTCATTTGCGCTATGCAACGCTTTTTGAAATTAAAATATTACCTTCTATGCGGCCGTTTATAAAATCTGAGAGTTGGCCAGTCGTCAGCTTCTGCCCCCATGTAACTAGTACTGGGGTGTTCGGGATAAACCTGATCACTCTTTATCCCAATTTTGGGTCCTTCGAGGGAGGTGTTCAGCACAACGAACCAGGCAATTGCACTATAAGGCTTTATCACTCTCACTTAGCCATAGAAGTCTACAATTTTAAATTTTGGCGAAGCCCCTAGTATTCGGAAGGCCGAATTTGGGGCGCTATATACGCCTAAGTCGGGCAAGGCCGACTCCTCGCCTAAAGCGGAAAAAGTCTTTAAGGACTTGAGACCTCTCAAACAGCGACCAGCTCTCGCCTTATCATGACAGTCAGTTTTTGGCTTTCTCTACTGAGGTGCTCATCCGGAAGAACCGGGACACAATCGCAGTAGTTCTCCCATCGCTACCTTAGCCGATATAGCGGAACGTAAGGTACCAAAACATGGGAGCCGGGCAAACCCAACTATTGACCCAAGACATGATTCGGAGCTAATGCATATAATGCTATAAGTTCACGGTGCCGCACTGTCGAAAGTGTTCGGACATCTTACACCGTATTATGGGGTAAACGAAAGCCCCTGGCGTACTGACTGTACCAGAATGTACGGGTGCAAGTTGTCGTAAATGAACATATAAGAAAAAAGGGATGGATAATGCAATAATAGACTAATGCTATGCATTATTATTTAAATAATACGTCGAAGCGTACTGATACAAGTAGTGCAAGAAGCAAAAAACAGGACTATTTGACATGTCCTATCTAAGGGCAAGCTGCGTATGGGTAGTAAAAAGCGGGTATATCGATTGTTATTACAGACCACCTGAGGGTTCCTTGTACGTCTTAGCTTCTTGCCTCCTTGGTTGTTTCTTCTCGTAATGTGTCTGGCAATCATACTGCCAGAAAGGGCTTACAGAGAGTAAGGTCTTGAAAGAGAAAAAATGATAAAGGTATGCAACCCCTAGGGCGGTTAAGCCGCATTGCGGGACGTGCCCTGATCGTGCCCCTGCCTATGCCCATGGTATTTTCAGTGCGTAATTATGTACGCGCGGCACGAATTTCGTTGCTTGACTGGGACTGGGACGGGGGCCGAATTGCTAGGCGAGCTCTGAACGTACCGGG
Organism: Triticum urartu; assembly: GCF_003073215.2. NCBI lineage: Eukaryota > Viridiplantae > Streptophyta > Magnoliopsida > Poales > Poaceae > Triticum > Triticum urartu. Next base: position 643,387,970 of record NC_053023.1, on the reverse strand, counting down.
CAATCCTGTTGCAGGTTACTCCGGACTCGCTTGATGGTGTCCGGGGGCTGTATCGCCGATTTGGCGGTTAGCCTTAAAAGGCTGCTTTGTGCTTCTGCTGCAAGGGCCACAGTGTGCTCTTCCATGCGGAGTGAGCGTTCTGTGTTTCCATTGACTGTTATGACCCCCCTAGGTCCTGGCATCTTGAGCTTGAGGTATGTGATACGTCTCCAACGTATCTATAATTTTTGATTGCTCCATGCTATATTATCTACTGTTTTGGACTATATTGGGCTTTATTTTCCACTTTTATATTATTTTTGGGACTAACCTATTAACTAGAGGCCCAACCCAGAATTGCTATTTTTTCTGCCTATTTCAGTGTTTCGGATAAACAGAATATCAAACGGAGTCCAAACGGAATAAAATATTCAGAAACGGGATTTTCTCACCGAACGTGATCCAGGAGACTTGGACCCTACTGCAAGGGATCAAAGAGGTGGTCACGAGAGTGGGGGGCGCCCCCCCTAGGGCGTGCCCCCTGCCTCGTGGGCCCCTCGGTGCTCCACCGACGTACTCCTTCCTCCTATATATACACACGTACCCCCAAACGATCAGAACAGGAGCCAAAACCCTAATTCCACCGCCGCAACTTTCTGTATCCACGAGATCCCATCTTGGGGCCTGTTCCGGAGCTCCGCCGGAAGAGGGCGTCATCACGGAGGGCTTCTACATCATCCTAGCCCCTCCGATGAAGTGTGAGTAGTTTACCTCAGACCTTCGGGTCCATAGTTAGTAGCTAGATGGCTTCTTCTCTCTCTTTGAATCTCAATACAGAGTTCTCCCCCTCTCTTGTGGAGATCTATTCAATGTAATCTTCTTTTTGCGGTGTGTTTGTTGAGACCGATGAATTGTGAGTTTATGATCAAGTCTATCTATGAATAATATTTGAATCTTCTCTGAATTCTTTTATGCATGATTGGTTATCTTTGCAAGTCTCTTCGAATTATCCGTTTGGTTTGGCCAACTAGATTGGTAGTTCTTGCCATGGGAGAAGTGCTTAGCTTTGGGTTCGATCTTGCGGTGTCCTTACCCAGTGACAGAAGGGGCAGCAAGGCACGTATTGTATCGTTGCCATCGAGGATAACAAGATGGGGTTTATTTCATATTGCATGAATTTATCTCTCTACATATTGTCATCTTGCTTAAGGCATTACTCTGTTTTTTTAATTAATACTCTAGATGCATGCTGGATAGCGGTCGATGAGTGGAGTAATAGTAGTAGATGCAAAATTGTTTCGATCTAGTTGTCACGGACGTGATGCTATATACATGATCATGCCTAGATATTCTCATAATTATGCACAATTCTATCAATTGCTCAACAGTAATTTGTTCACCCACCATAGAATACTTATGCTCTTGAGAGAAGCCACTAGTGAAACCTATGGCCCCCGGGTCTATTCTCATCATATCAATCTCCATTATTTTTATATTGCTTTGCTATTTACTTTGCCTTTACTTTTTACTTTGCATCTTTATATCAAAAATACCAAAAATATTCTATCTATCAGATCTCACGCTCGTAAGTGACCATGAAGGGCTTGACAACCCCTAATCATGTTGGTTGCGAGTAGCTATCGCTTTGTGCAGGTACGAAGGACTTGAGCGTGGGCTCCTACTGGATTGATACCTTGGTTCTCAAAACTGAGGAAAATACTTACGCTACTCTGCTGCATCATCCCTTCCTCTTCGGGGAAAACCAACGCAAGCTCAAGACGTAGCAAGAAAGATTTCTCGCGCCATTGCCGGGGAGTCTACGCAAAAAGTCAACATACCAAGTACCCATCACAATCCGTATCCCTCGCATTATATTATTTGCCATTTGCCTCTCGTTTTCCTCTCCCCCCAATTCACCCTTGCCGTTTTATTCTCCCTCTCTCTCTCCTTCCTCCCTCTCTGTTTGCCTCTTTTGTCCGCTTTCTTTTTGTTTGCCCGTGTGTTAGATTGCTTGTTTGTAGCGATGGCTCAACCAAGATTTGGTGATTTTCACCTTAAAAGGTTAGAGGAGATCGAAAACAACGTTAGGAAGTTTATGGTTTTGCAATTTGAGCATAATAATTTCTTTAGAAACGGGCTTAAAGAACAAAAAAGTTTTATGAGTTATATGAATAAAGATCTTGATGATATGTCTAAAGAATTTGAGGGTATAAGATCCCAGATTGCTCGTCTAGAGAAGATGACTGCTGAAATTTCGGATATGCAAGCCACCTTAGTCAATAAGATGGCCGCTAAACCAAATTCCTATGAAAATCAAGATGAAGATCTAAAATTTATTGATGTGTCTCCTATTAAATCTTTATTTTGCAATATGAATCTTGATGAAACTGAATATGATCTTCCTTTACCTAGAAGGCGTTCTAAAAATTTGGAGTGTTTAGATCTTAATGATGAAATTGATGAAAGTGGGATTGAAAGAAATAAAAATCTAGATGTTGCTAAACCCACTATATTGCATTTCAAGGAATTTAATTATAAAAATTGCTCTTTGATTTATTGTATTTCCTTGTTGCAATCCATGCTAAATTCTCCACATTCTTATAGTCGAAATAAAGCCTTCACCGAACATATTGTTGATGCCTTGATGCAATCTTATGAAGAAAAACTTGAGTTGAAAGTTTCTATCCCTAGAAAACTCTATGATTAGTGGGAACCAACTATTAAAATTAAAATTAAAGATCATGAGTTTTATGCTTTGTGTGATTTGGGTGGTAGTGTCTCTACTATTCCCAAGACTTTGTGTGATTTACTAGATTTCCGTAATTTTGATGATTGCTCTCTAAACTTGTATCTTGCGGATTCCACTATTAAGAAACCTATGGGAAGAATTAATGATGTTCTTATTGTTGCAAATAGGAATTATGTGCCCGTAGATTTCATTGTTCTTGATATAGATTGCAATCCTTCTTGCCCTATTATTCTTGGTAGACCTTTCCTTAGAACGGTTGGTGCGATTATTGATTTGAAGGAAGGGAATATTAGATTTCAATTACCATTAAAAAAGGGCATGTAACACTTTACAAGAAAGAAAATAAAATTACCATATGAAACTATCATGAGAGCCACTTATGGATTACCTACCAAAGATGGCAATACCTAGATCTATTCTTGCTTGTTATGCCTAGCTAGGGGCGTTAAACAATAGCGCTTGTTGGGAGGCAACCCAATTTTATTTTTATTCCTTGCGTTTTTGATCCTGTTTAGTAATAAAAAAATTATTTATCCTCTGTTTTGGTTGTGTTTTTGTGTTTAATTAGTGTTTGTGCCAAGTAGAACCGTTGGGAAGACTTGGGGAAAGTCTTGTTGAACTTGCTGTAAAAAACAGAAACTTTAGCGCTCACGAGAACTGCTGTCATTTTTATTTGAAGAGTGATATTTAGTTAATTATTTTTGAAGATGATTAATAGATAAATTCCTCACGTCCAGGAATTTATTTTAGAATTTTTGGGTTCCAGATCTTGCGCTAGCTACAGATTACTACAAACTGTTCTGTTTTTGACAGATTCTGTTTTTCGTGTGTTGTTTGCTTATTTTGATGAATCTATGGCTAGTAAAATAGTTTATAATCCATAGAGAAGTTGGAGTACAGTGGGTTTAACACCAATATAAATAAAGAATGAGTTCATTACAGTACCTTGAAGTGGTCTTTTGTTTTCTTTCGCTAACAGAGCTCACGAGTTTTCTATTTTGAGTTTTGTGTTGTGATGTTTTCAAGTTTTGGGTGAATTCTTTTGATGGATCATGGAACAAGGAGTGGCAAGAGCCTAAGCTTGGGGATTCCCATGGAACCCCCAAGATAATCCAAGGACACCAAAAAGTCAAAGCTTGGGGATGCCCCGCAAGGCATCCCCTCTTTCATCCACTTCCATCGGTAATTTACTTGGAGCTATATTTTTATTCACCAACATGATATGTGTTTTGCTTGGAGCGTCTTGTATTATTTGTGTCTTTGTTTGTTAGTATGCCACAATCATCCTTGCTGTACACACCTCTTGAGAGAGCCATATATGAATTAAAATTTGATAGAATACTCTATGTGCTTCACTTATATCTGTTGAGCTAGATAATTTTGCTCTGTGTGCTTCACTTATATCTTTTGAGCTAGATAATTTTCCTCTGTGTGCTTCACTTATATCTTTTGAGCTAGATAATTTTGCTCTATGTTCTTCACTTATATCTTTTGAGCTAGATAATTTTTCTCTATGTGCTTCACTTATATCTTTTGAGCTAGATAATTTTGCTCTATGTGCTTCACTTAGATCTTTTAGAGCACGGTGGTGGATATGTTTTAAAGAAACTATTGATCTCTCATGCTTCACTTAAATTAATTTGAGAGTCCCTTAATAGCATGGTAATTTTCCTAATAATAATATGCTTGGTATTCAAGATTTGTGAAACTTTCTTTTGAGTGTGTTGAATACTAAGAAAAGATTGAAGCATGATAATTGTTTTGAGATATGGAGGTGATAATATTAAAGTCATGCTAGTTGAGTAGTTGTGAATTTAAAGAATACTTGTGTTGAAATTTGTGATTCCCGTAGCATGCACGTATGGTGAACCGTTATGTGATGAAGTCGGAGCATGATTTATTTATTGATTGTCTTCCTTATGAGTGGCGGTCGGGGACGAGCGATGGTCTTTTCCTACCAATCTATCCCCCTAGGAGCATGCACGTAATACTTTGCTTTGATAACTTCTAAATTTTTGCAATAAGTATATGAGTTCTTTATGACTAATGTTGAGTCCATGGATTATACGCACTCTCACCCTTCCACCCTTGCTAGCCTCTCTAATACCGCGCAACTTTCGCTGGTATCATACACCTACCATATACCTACCTCAAAACAGCCACCATACCTACCTATTATGGCATTTCCATAGCCATTCCGAGATATATTGCCATGCAACTTTCCACCATCTAGTTCATCATGACACATCCATCATTGTCATATTGCTTAGCATGATCATGTAGTTGACATAGTATTTCTGGCAAATCCACCGTTCATAATTCTTTCATACTTGTCACTCTTGATTCATTGCACATCCCGGTACACCGCTGGAGGCATTCATATAGAGTCATACTTTGTTTTAGTATCGAGTTGTAATCATTGAGTTGTAAATAAATAGAAGTGTGATGATCATCATTCAATAGAGCATTGTCCCAAAAAAAGAGAGAGAGAGAAAGGACAAAGAAAAAAAGAAGGCCCAAAAAAAATAAGGGGCAATGCTACTATCCTTTTTCCACACTTGTGCTTCAAAGTAGCACCTTGATATAGCGAGTCTCATATATTGTGCTTCAAAGTAGCACCATGTTCTTCATGTAGAGAGTTTCATATGTTGTCACTTTCATATACTAGTGGGAATTTTACATTATAGAACTTGGCTTGTATATTCCAATGATGGGCTTCCTCAAATTGCCCTAGGTCTTCATGAGCAAGCAAGTTGGATGCACACCCACTAGTTTCTTTTCTTGAGCTTTCATACATTTATAGCTCTAGTGCATCCGTTGCATGGCAATCCCTACTCACTCATATTGATATCTATCGATGGGCATCTCCATAGCCCATTGATATGCCTAGTCGATGTGAGACTATCTTCTCCTTCTTGTCTTCTCCCCAACCACCATTCTATTCCACCTATAGTGCTATATCCATGGCTCACGCTCATGTATTGCGTGAAGATTCAAAAAGTTTTGAAAAAGTTAGAGTATGAAACAATTGCTTGGCTTGCCATCGGGGTTGTGCATGATTTAACTACTTTGTGTGGGGAAGATGGAGCATAGCCAGACTATATGATTTTGTAGGGATAACTTTCTTTGGCCATGTTATTTTGAGAAGACACAATTGCTTTGTTAGTATGCTTGAAGTATTATTATTTTCTATGTCAATATAAACTTTTGTCTTGAATCTTTCTAATCTGAATATTCATACCACAATTAAGAAGATTTGCATTAAAATTATGCCAAGTAGCACTCCGCATCAAAAATTCTCTTTTTATCATTTACCTACTCGAGGACGAGCAGGAATTAAGCTTGGGGATGCCTGATACGTCTCCAACGTATCTATAATTTTTGATTGCTCCATGCTATATTATCTACTGTTTTGGACTATATTGGGCTTTATTTTCCACTTTTATATTATTTTTGGGACTAAACTATTAACCAGAGGCCCAGCCCAGAATTGTTGTTTTTTTTGCCTATTTCAGTGTTTCGGATAAACAGAATATCAAACGGAGTCCAAACAGAATAAAATCTTCGGAAACGTGATTTTCTCACCGAACGTGATCCAGGAGACTTGGTGGGATCAAAGAGGTGGTCACGAGGGTGGGGGCGCCCCCCTAGGGCGCGCCCCCTGCCTCGTGGGCCCCTTGGTGCTCCACCGACGTACTCCTTCGTCCTATATATACACACGTACCCCCAAACGATCAGAACAGGAGCCAAAACCCTAATTCCACCGCCACAACTTTATGTATCCACGAGAGCCCATCTTGGGGCATGTTCCGGAGCTCCGCCGGAAGAGGGTCGTCATCATGGAGGGCTTCTACATCATCCTAGCCCCTCTGATGAAGTGTGAGTAGTTTACCTCCACTAGTAGAAAAAGGGTCAAACGTGAAGCACATTAGTGTCGGTTTGAATTTGAGCCGGCACTAATGTGTGCATTAGTGCCGGTTCCAACGGCTAGCCAGCCGCTCTCATTAGTATCGGTTCATGGCGAACCTTTAGCACCGGTTCGTGCCACGAACCGGTACTAAAGTGAGTGGTGGCAGGATGTTGTCAGTCCGGGGCCCCTCCAGCACCTTTAGTACCGGGTCGTATCACGAACCGGTATTAAAGGTCGTCCTACATAGACCCTTCGTCCACCTGAGCTCGCTCTGTTCTTCCCCTTTCCCCTCTCCTCTCTGTTCTTTTCCCTCTTCCTCTCAAGCTCATCACACATTTTGCCCAAAATTTGTCAAGATTTGAAGGCCCCCATCCATTCAAATGATCACAGAGGTTAGCAACTTTTTCCTTTCATCTCTCATTGCTAGATTAGCTCGTGTAATGCTTTATATAGTGATTGATTTTTGAGTTTAGTAATTTGGGAGGAATTATATATATGTTCTAGTATTTGATTTATATGCAATTTGAGGTCAAAAATAACACTTAGTTTGCATATGAAGGTGTGGTTTACTTAGTACCTTCTAAATCTCCGTCGTAACCATCGTCGATCGCTCGCAACGTCCCGTCGTCGGCACCACCTTGTGGTGAGCCTCTTGTTCATGAAGTTTTATATAAAAAATTGATGTTTGTGTGATTTGGATATATAGTTACTCGTATAATTATCTTGCCCATACGTTGTTTGTTATACATAGTGCCATGGTTTTGATATCCGTCCCCGTCGGCTCTCGTCCGGGTTATGATTCGGATGTGGTATATTCTCTATGAAAACTATTCATTGCATTTCGTGTTTATGACAAATTATGCCCATCAAGTTGACATATATATTTGTATGTAGGACGTAGTTGAACCAGAAATTCCAACTGACCCTATTGTCGAGAGGTTAAATTTAGTTGAAAGAGAAAACGAGGATTTGAAGGAAAAATTGAAAAGAATTGAGGGGGATAAGATGGAATTGGAGTTGCATGTTGCCGATGTCATCGATGATCACAAGATTAAGATGGAGAAAATGCGCTTGAAGATTAGAAAGATTAGAAAATATGCCATTCATAGTGAGGTTTGGTATCATTATGCTGTTGGATCAATTGTTACCGTAGTTGCGATCTTGATCACATTTGTTGTTGCATTTAAATTCTTTAGCTAGAGAGTTATTTGTTTGTTGCATTTAAGTGTTGTATGATCTTTATGTAAGAACTTTATGTATTGTATTAATTTGATGTTTTTGGTGCTGTGTATTGAAGATGAGCCAGCAATGGATGTACGATGACCGATGCTCTCCCGAGTTCATTAATGGCGTGCATACTTTTCTGCTTGCGGCTGAGGCAAACAAGCGAGCGGATGGTTTTATGCCTTGTCCATGTGCTGGCTGTAAGAATGATCACAATTACTCTACATCAAGAACCATTCACGTCCACCTGTTTGAGTCCGGTTTCATGCCCCACTATAATGTTTGGACCAAGCATGGAGAAAGAGGGGTTATGATGGAAGACAATGAAGAAGAAGAGGACGACGACAGCTATCCTGGCCATGAGTTCCCTGAATACGATGATACAACAATGAGGGAAGAAGCTGAGCCGGTAATGCGGGAAGAAGCTGAGCCGGCAATGCGGGAAGTAGCTGAAGAAGAGGCATCGGATGAGCCCGTTGATGATCTAGGTCGGGCCATTGCCGATGCAAAGAGAAACTGCGCAAGTGATTTGGAGAAGAAGAAGTTGCAGCGCATGTTAGAGGATCACAAAAAATTGTTGTACCCGAATTGCGTAGGTGACAAGAAAAAGCTGGGCACCACACTGGAATTGCTGCAATGGAATGCAGAGAATGGTATATCTGACAAGGGATTTGGAAAGTTGCTGGTAAACATAAAGGATATGCTTCCAAATGACAACGAATTGCCCGAGAGTATGTACGAAGCAAAGAAGGCTGTCTGCCCTCTAGGGTTAGAGGTGCAGAAGATACATGCATGCCCTAATGATTGCATCCTCTACCGCGGTGAGTACGAGGATTTGAACGCTTGCCGGTATGCGGTGCATTGTGCTATAAGATCAGCCGCGATGACCCTAGTGATGTCGAGGGCGAGCGCCCCAGGAAGAAGATTCCTGCCAAGGTGATGTGGTATGCTCCTATAATACCACGGTTGAAACGTTTGTTCCAAAACAAAGAGCATGCCAAGGCGATGCGATGGCACAGAGAAGACCGTAAGAAAGACGGAAAGTTGAGAGTACCCGCTGACGGGTCGCAGTGGAGAAAAATCGAAAGAAAGTATGGGAAGGAGTTTGCAGATGACGCAAGGAACGTATGGTTTAGTCTAAGCGCAGATGGAATTAATCCTTTTGGGGAGCAGAGCAGTAACCATAGCACCTGGCCTGTGACTCTATGTTTGTATAACCTTCCTCCTTGGTTGTGCATGAAGCGGAAGTTCATTATGATGCCAGTGCTCATCCAAGGCCCTAAGCAACCCGGCAACGACATTGATGTGTACCTAAGGCCATTAGTTAAAGAACTCTTACAACCGTGGAATGGAACAGGTGTACGTGCGTGGGATGAGCACACGGGGGAAGAATTTGACCTAAAGGCGTTGCTGTTCGTGACCATCAATGATTGGCCTGCTCTCAGTAACCTTTCAGGACAGACAAACAAGGGATACCGCACATGCATGCACTGTTTGGACGATACCGACAGTATATATTTGGCTAATTGTAAGAAGAATGTGTACCTGGGACATCGTCGATTTCTTCCGAGCAGGCATCCCGTAAGAAAGAAAGGCAAGCATTTCAAAGGTGAGGCTGATCACCGGACGAAGCCTCGCCACCGTACTGGTGCTGATGTACATGATATGGTCAAGGATTTGAAGGTGGTCTTTGGAAAGGATCCTGGTGGACAACCTGTTCCGAATGACGCTGACGGATGCGCACCCATGTGGAAGAAGAAATCTATATTTTGGGACCTGCCCTATTGGAAAGACCTAGAGGTCCGCTCCGCAATCGACGTGATGCATGTGACGAAGAATCTTTGTGTGACCCTGCTTGGCTTCTTGGGCGTGTATGGGAAGACAAAAGATACACCTGAGGCACGGGAGGACCAGCAACGTATGCACGGAAAAGACGGCATACATCAGTGTCATGCAAGCTACGCTCTTACCAAAGAAGAGAAGGAAATCTTCTTTGAATGCCTGCTCAGTATTAAGGTACCGTCTGGCTTCTCGTCGAATATAAAGGGAATAATAAACATGGCAGAGAAAAAGTTCCAGAACCTAAAGTCTCATGACTGCCACGTGATTATGACGCAACTACTTCCAGTTGCATTGAGGGGGCTTCTACCGGAAAACGTTCGATTAGCCATTGTGAAGCTATGTGCATTTCTCAATGCAATCTCTCAGAAGGTAATCGATCCAGAAATCATACCAAGGTTAGAGAATGATTTGGTGCAATGTGTTGTCAGTTTCGAGTTGGTGTTCCCACCATCCTTCTTCAACATCATGACGCACGTCCTAGTTCACCTATGCGAAGAGATTAACGTTTTGGGTCCTGTATTTCTACATAATATGTTCCCCTTTGAGAGGTTCATGGGAGTCTTAAAGAAATATGTTCATAACCGTGCTAGGCCAGAAGGAAGCATATCCAAGGGCCATGAAAATGAGGAGGTCATTGAGTTTTGTATTGACTTTATTCCTGACCTTAAGCCGATTGGTGTTCCTGAATCGCGGCATAAGGGCAGACTGGATGGAAAAGGCACGCTAGGAGGGGAACAAATAATATGTATGTACGGACATTCTCTCACTGAAGCACACTACACAGTTCTACAGAATTCCGCCTTGGTGGCTCCGTATGGATGAACACAAGAATTTGCTACGCTCCAAACACCGGGAGCGGTCTGATGACTGGATTACACGTGAACAAACCAGGAGTTTCGCCAGCTGGTTGCAGACACGTACCATGCATGACACCTCTATTGAAGATGACCTATACTTGCTGTCCCAGTTACCATCTTCGAATATAATGACTTTCAAAGGGTACGAGATAAATGGTAATACATTTTACACTATCGCCCAAGATAAGAAGAGCACGAACCAAAATAGTGGTGTCCGCTTTGATGCAGAAACCAAGACGGGAAAGGAAACATATTATGGTTATATACAGGACATATGGGAACTTGACACGAGGCGGGGTAACGGAAGACCCGCAGTACAGAATGAGAACAGTGGATCTCAACAATCTTGCGTATGCAGACGAACCATTCGTCCTAGCCAATGATGTGGCACAGGTTTTCTATGTGAAGGACATGTCTACCAAGCCAAGAAAAAGAAAAGATAAGGAAGCGAATGCAACGTACGATGATCCAAAGCGGCACATAGTTCTTTCTGGGAAGAGAAACATCGTGGGAGTGGATGACAAGACAGACATGTCAGAAGATTATGAAAAGTTTGATGAAATTGCTCCATTAACAGTGAATATTGACCCGAGCATCCCGTTAAATGATGAAGATTTCCCATGGTTACGGTGCAAAGGGACACACGCGAAGAAAAAGTTTCACACACAAAGATCTGGGATGTGATCAGCTTCACTATCATAACTTTCTTCTGTGTTTCACACCCAGGAGGGAATCTCTGTAATAGTTAGGGTAGTTATGTTTTTTGGCATTTGAAACGCGAAGAAATTTTATGTGCAAACAAATTCTTTCATGCCTTTACAGATTTTTAAAGTTAAGTTATTCACAAACTAGTGATTCACACTAATTTCAAATAATTCAAAATTTAAACTATTCAAATTTGAAAACTACGGGCACTAACAGAAAGTTTGTAATTTTTTTGTACCTAAAGCAAAAATATTCACAAAGAAACTCTAAATACACAAAAAACAACTCAAAAAAATAAAGCAAAAATAAAATAAAAAAAGCCCGCCTACTGGGCCAGAGCGGCCTGCATACGAGTAGAAACCCAACCTGTTGTTGGGCGAGGATGCAGGCCCGCAAAGGCCCAGTAGGCCCACAGGGTAGCACAGAACATGTAGGCCGAGTAGGCCTGCTTTGGAGAGGAGCTCGAGAGAGCTACCGGACGGGGGGTTATAAACCAGTGCGGACGCCCCTCGGCTAGCGAGGTGGGACTAAACTTGCCGCATCGCACCTGCGCCAGCGCAACCCCTTTAGTACCGGGTGGTGGTACCAACCGGTACTAAAGGGGGGGGCCTTTAGTACCGGTTGGAGCCACCACCCGGTACTAAACGGGGTGCACTTCCCGCCGCTTGGCCGGGCCAAAAGAGGCCTTTAGTACTGGTTGGTGGCTCCAACCGGTACTAAAGGTCCATCCTATATAACTAAACACTTCAAAAATTTCAGTTTCTCATCTGCTTCTTCTCCTCTGCCCCGTCGCCCGCCGCCCCCGTCTCCATATCCCTCGTCGCCGCCCCCGTCGCCGCCCCGTCGTCCCCGTCCCCGTCGTCACCGCCGCCCCGTCCCGGCCCGTCCCGCGTCGTCCCCGTCCCCGTCATCGCCGCCCCGTCCCCGTCGTCGCCGCCCCGGCCCGTACGTCCCCGTCCCCGTCGTCGCCGCCCCATCCTTGTCCCCGTCGTCGCCATCCCCGTCGTCGCCGCGCCCGTCGCCGTCCCCGTCGCCGCCCCCGTCGCCTCTCGCCTCGCCGGTGAGCACACACACACACATTTTTTAGTTTTTTAGTTATAGAAATAGTTATAAAAATGTTAGAAATTTTTCTTTTTTTAGGTGTAGAAATAGTTAGTTATATAGCATTGTTAGAAATGTTAGAATTGTTAGAAATTTTTCTGTTTTTTAGTTATAGAAATAGTTATAAAAAAGTTAGAATTGTTAGAAATTTTTCTGTTTTTTAGTTATAGAAATAGTTATAAAAAAGTTAGAAATTTTTCTTTTTTTAGTTATAGAAATATTAGAAATGTTATACAAATGTTAGTTATATATATAGAAATGTTATAATTTTTTTCTTCTGTTTTTTAGTTATAGAAATATTAGAAATGTTATAGAAATGTTAGTTATATAGCATTGTTAGAAATGTTATAGGAATGTTAGTTATATAGAAATGTTAGAAATTTTAGTTATCAAAATCCAATCATTAAAAAAATGTTACTTTTTACGGGCATATAGCTAGTATTTGTTCTCGACGATGCCCGGCCCGCATCCTCGCCGTCGACCCGTCCACGACGACATCCGGCTGACCCATGTCCGGGACTGGGCTCCGCCGGGCTGGCAATGGGAGGTGCTGCCTGGAGGGGCGCGCCGCTTGATGAGGAACCCGGCCTCGGGTCCCGTCGTCAACCCTGATCTCGTTTGGTGGCGTTCGTGTGGGCCAGTTTCGGTGCGGAGGGAGCCAGCCCCGCCGAAGGTGGTACGTCGCTGTGTCAGGGAGGAGGACGAGCACGTCCATCGCTACATGGTTGCATTAGAGGGCGACAGGTTCTCCAATACCTGGCAGTTTCTTCAGGGATCTCACTTCAGCTATGATCCTGTGAGGGTTCCTTCTCTTTGGGTGTCCACCGCCCGCGCCGCAGGAACCGTGGGTGTCCTAGATTCTTCTGTAGTATTCGATCTTTATTAGCTACCTAGCCAGCGATGTATTCGATTTATAATATTCGAGACGATGTATTAGAGATTATATATTATTCGAGACAATGTATTCGAGATTATAACTATTATTAGAGACGATGTATTCAAGATTATATATTATTCGAGACGATGTATTCGAGATTATATCTATTATTCGAGACGATGTATTCGAGATTATATCTTTTATTCGAGACGATGTATTCGAGATTATATCTATTATTCAAGACGATGTATTTGAGATTATATCTATTATTCTAGACGATGTAATTTGAATACTAAATTGTTTTATATTTCTTTTGGATTAGTTAAACAAAACCTATGGCGGACAATACCAGCAGAGAGGGAGAAGAGGCCCTGTTCAATATCATACGCAATCCTCGCGGGCCAAATGATGATTAGAATGAAGAAGATTATGACGGCTCTGAATATCTAAACAACACCGGGGAGGGTGATATGATATTCGATCGCGGCGACCGAATTGATGAAGTCATGAACTATGAACATGACAAAGAAAATGTTGATCTTGAAACAACAAAGACCGGCGAGGTATATATATTTATATAAGCAGGCATCTGGTGATCATCACATGTTTTAAATGACTTGAAGATATATTAACGAATCGATCTTTCTTCTTTCAGCCATCCGGATCAAGCAAATCTTCAGGCAACAGGAAACGTGGCCCGAACAAAAAGTTGAAGGAGGGCGTAAAGTACAATATCGAGGCCATCAAACCTAATGGTGAACCATTAGCGCCTAAGAAGATTGCGGACAAGTTCAGTCGTCAGTGTGGAGTTCTTGTGAAGGAACAACTCCCGATCCCCCTTCAAGAATGGAGAGAGCCAGCAAAGCCATGTCCAGGAGTTACTTTTTTCGATGACAGACAAAAACTTCTGCTTTGGGAAATGCTCATGGAACATTTCACCCTACCAGATCATTTCACAGATGCAGATGTGGAGAAAGTCAAGGACGCTGCTCTTAGGAACATGGCGGTTGCATTCAAGAACCACAAGATTCGTGAATGGGCCAACTACGTCAACGGAGGAAGGAAGACTCCGGTATTCGAGGGAACACTAGAGAACCAAAGTGCTCATTGGGACGATTTCGTGAAATTCAAGGATTCGAAATTATCTAAGGAACAGTCGAGAATAAACAAGGCCAATGCCGCAAAAAAGGATAAGTTCCATAAGCTGGGGCCAGGTGGCTATGCGGTGGGAATGCCTAAGTGGGATAAGTATGAGAAAGAGATGTTGGATGCAAGTGTCACTCCAGAAACATTGAGCTGGCCCCCCAGGTGCAGGACTTGGTTCTATGCGCATGGGGGGGGGGGAGTTGGACCCGAAGACAGGCAAAGTTTCGAAGAAGGCATGTCTGGACGGAGCCGAAGATAAGCTACTTGTTGCAATAGAAGAGGCTCGATCGGGGTTGTTCGACCCAACAGAGAGAACGACAAGCTTACGTGTGCCCTGGGAAATCCTGAACACCCGGGAAGAACACGAGGCATGGGCACTATTCCGTGGTATGAGGGGTTTTCGGACTGGAACGCCGACTACAGAACCCGTGTGAGAAAGAAGATTGCGGAGGAGAAGAAGAGGAAGATGGAGGAGAAGCAGAGGAAGCTAGACTATGAACGCCTTCAAGGCCTAGAATCAGCGCACGTGGACTTGGCCGTCAAATTCCAGCGGCAGCAGGAGCAGATCGACTCACTTAGCCAGCAAAGGGGGTCTCCGCAGCTAGCGGATGATCCACCATTGGATAGCACCGTCCCATCCATGCCGAGAAGCAGCGTGGGTTCCGCCCCAGGCGACGCATTGCTGGATAGCTACCCAGTGGATGACATCATGGAGAACACTAACTGCGAGCTACACTTCAAAATGAAGAACATATCCATGAAGGTGGCGGACGCCCTTGCTTTTACAAATCCCCCCGAGGCAACCTTCCATTGCAACCCGATTCCAGCGGGCTATGCTCGTGTCTTGGTTGATGAGGTGGTGGACCAATATTCGGGGCTAGAGCTTGACATTCCTGGAGGTGACGATGAGCACACACTAGGAGAGGCCAACCATCGTATCATCCTATGGAGAAAGGATTGCATCATCTTTCGAAGGCCACCGACACCGCATCATCCGACTCCTCGTCGCAGTCCACCAGCGAGTCAGTAGACTCCCGCTCCTCCAAGTCCACCAACGCGTCAGGCGACTCCTCCTCCAAGTCCGACATAGCTTCAGGCCACTCCTCCTCCTCCAAGTCCGGCAAAGCATCAGGCGACTCCTCCAACTTCGGCACAGCTTCAGGCCACTCCTCCTCCAAGTCCGGCACAGCTTCAGGCCACTCCTCCTCCATGTCCGGCACAGCTTCAGGCCACCCCTCCTCCTCCAACTCAGCCACGTCGGCCGTCTTCGCCGCCTCAGCAATCACGGAAGAGAGCCGCCTCAGCTATGGTGCGTAGCGGTACAAGTCGAGGTAGTACTGGAGGTACATGCGGAGGCAAGCAATTTCAATATGGTCCAAGCCTCGTGCCTCTTCCGTAGAGGCCTTACGACAAGTCCGAGGAGGAAAACATAGCCATATCGAAGGCCGAGGTGGAAGCCCATTTTGCACCGAAACCGCCACCGCCGCCAAGGGAGAAAGTGCATGTGGAAAAGATTGACCACTTCATTCGTATGGCTAGAGCACCAGCTCCCAAGCCTGTTGACACAGACTATGAGCGCCACATCAAGAAGTTTAATCAAGCACGTCTACAGAAAGAGGCGAGCTCGAGCTCGAGCAAATCAGCTGGCAAAAGGAGCGGTGAAACCGTTCCCCAGCTGGGAGAACAGGCGGCGCAATCAATCCCCCCGATTTTTGTGCCAACAACACATGAGAGTAGGCGCGCCCAATATTATTGTGGGCAAACCGTTAACATTCCCGGGGTGGGCGAAGTGGTAATAACCGAGGAGCATATTGCGTAGGCTGAATCGATCAGGATCACTGTTGGATAACTCCTCGATATCGAGCCCATGTCTCCGACTAGAGAGGAGGAAATAAAACGGAAATATGCCCGGGGCCAACCTTTGGTCGAGCCAGAGGAGATCCATAAGCTCCCAACGAGAATGTATGAATTGCATCAATGGTACATGGACATTACCAAGATTTCCAATCGAGAGTCCCTCATGGTGAATGTCAACAAGGATCATTACTACCATGAGAAAGCTTTGACCGTTGAGTATTCAAAACTATTTCAGCTATACAATAAAGACGCACTCGACAAATCTATCGTCAGTTGTTATTGTCTGTAAGTGATTTCTTTCTGTAATTTAAGTCTCAAGCTAGCTGTAGTGATCATTTTGATCAATCATTACCTGTAATTATCCTCACTATATTCTTTTCTGTGGTATTATGCAGGATGAAGATTTATGACATGAAAAAAGGTGGACGCTATGGCATTGTGTTCGTTGACCCAAATACCATTAATGAATACACATGGAAAATAGATTTATATCAAAAAAAGTGTATAGCAAAGCATGCCACAGTTCTTCAAGGAACTCAAATACAATGAAGATATACTACTTCCTTACAACTTCCAGTGAGTCACACTGTCTTGTACTACAAATTCTGTTTTTCCCTACTAGCTAGCTACATGTTTTTTATTACATATGCCCGCTTAATTAAGACATGCAAACGTGTGTGCATGCAGATTTCACTGGATCTTGTTAATCATTAAAGTTGATGACGGAACAGTTGAAGTACCAGACTCGCTACTTAAGAAAGCAAGTGACTACACCATCGTGAAGGGGATAGTCAACAGGTAATTTCTATCATTATTAAATATATCTCGGCCTATTTAATTAGTTCGTCATTTCCTGATAACAACTATTTAATAACCCATTTATTTATTTTCTTTGACGGCGGGCAGGGCTTGGGCAAAGTTCATCAGGGCCACTCCAGGCCCATGGAAACAAAATCTGAAATGGTATCGACCCAAGGTAAGTAATTAAGTAGTACTAGCTAGCAGCCATCTCTTTAATTATCATGCTTGATTAATTATTATCTAATCAAATTCCATTCTTGTAAAGGCCCTGAAGCAGGCACCGGGGAATGATCTATGTGCACACTACGTTTGCGAGAACATTCGCATGATGGCGTCCGAAAGGAGCAAATCTCAAAGACAGGAGTGGGTATGATATCGATTGTCAGAACACTATTCACAATTTTTACACCATTATCGATATCTAGTCACACAACTAATACACATGCATATTGATCTCCTTCTTAATAGTTCAAAGAGGTGCGGGACAAGCTCCTAGCACAGGACCGCATAGAAGCAATTCAAGAGGAAATAGCAGGATTTTTGCTCGACCAGGTCATACATCCCAAAGGAGAATACTATTACCCGCTACCGACCCCATGAACCACTTCCAATTGTTATCGTGACCCAAAGGCACCAATTAGCTATGCTAATGCCACTGGCTCCGAAGGAACCAATTAGGAGAAATTGTATATATATACATGTGTGTATATATGTGTGAATTAATTAATGGTGGTTGTGAGACATTCGATGATATTTTATATTTCTTTGCTATTTACTTTGCCTTTACTTTTTACTTTGCATCTTTATATCAAAAATACCAAAAATATTCTATCTATCAGATCTCACTCTCGTAAGTGACCGTGAAGGGCTTGAAAACCCCTAATCGCGTTGGTTGCGAGTAGCTATCGCTTTGTGCAGGTACGAGGGACTTGAGCGTGGGCTCCTACTGGATTGATACCTTGGTTCTCAAAAACTGAGGGAAATACTTACGCTACTCTGCTGCATCATCCCTTCCTCTTCGGGGAAAACCAACGCAAGCTCAAGACGTAGTAGTATGCGTAATGCGGTACCGCTTTGAATTTTGCAAATGCGGTTCGCCCAAGCAGTACGTGATAGCCACTGTGGAACAGGACGATATTGAAGATTCACTCCTCGCTTCGGAAGTTATCCGGAGATCCGAAGACCACTTCCAGTGTGATTGAGCCCGTGCAATGGGCCTCTACACCTGGGATGACGCCCTTAAAGGTGGTTTTGGTGGGTTTGATCCTTGAGGGATCTATACCCATTTTGCGCACTGTATCCTGATAGAGCAGGTTCAGGCTGCGGCCGCCGTCCATAAGGACCCGAGTGAGGTGAAATCTGTCGATGATGGGGTCTAGGACCAATGTGGCGGATCCGCCATGACGGATACTAGTGGGGTGGTCCCTGCGATCGAAGGTGATAGGACAAGAGGACCATGGGTTGAACTTTGGGGCGACGGGCTCCATCGCATAGACGTCCCTTAGTGCATGCTTCCATTCCCTCTTTGGAATGTGGGTTGCGTCTTCACTTGTGGGGGGAACCTCTTCTGTCCTCCCGTGTTCGGTGGCCGGTGCTCCTCCTCATCATCACTACGCAGCCCCTTGTCCTTGTTTTCAGCATTCAACTTGCCGGCCTGCTTGAACACCCAGCATTCTCCGTTGGTGTGATTGGCTAGCTTATCGGGGGTGCCGTGGATTTGACACGAGCGATCAAGTATGCGATCCAAACTGGACGGGCCCGGTGTACTTCTTTTGAATGGCCTTTTCCGCTGACCGGATCTAGAGCCTCTGAATCCGGCATTGACTTCCGTATCATCGGCGTTATCACCGTTGTTGCGGAGCTTGTGTCTGCTGCGACGTGGTCTGTCGTTGGCATCTTTGGTGTCTGAAGTGCCCGGATTTCTTGATGTGTTGTTGCTGCGAGCCAGCTAGCTATCCTCGTCTGCGCAAAAGCGGGTCATGAGTGTCGTGAGGGCTGCCATAGACTTCGGCTTCTCCTGGCCGAGGTGCCGGGTGAGCCACTCGTCACGGATATTATGCTTGAATGCTGCTAAGGCCTCTGCATCTGGACAGTCGAGAATTTGTTTTTTCTTAGTTAGGAACCATGTCCAGAATTGCCTGGCCGATTCCCCCGGGTGCTGAGTTATATGGCTCAAGTCATCAGCATCTGGTGGTCGCACATAAGTGCCCTAGAAGTTGTCAAGGAATGTGTCTTCCAAATCCTCCCAACTGCCGACGGAGTCTGCTGGCAAGCTATTCAGCCAATGCTGAGCCGGTCCTTTGAGTTTTAGTGGGAGGTACTTGATGGCATGCAGATCGTCAGCGTGAGCCATGTGGATGTGGAGGAGGAAATCCTCAATCCATACAGCGGGATCTGTTGTACCATCATACGATTTGATATTTACGGGTTTAAAACCCTCCGGGAATTCATGATCCATAACTTCATCAGTGAAGCATAGGGGGTGTGCGGCGCCTCTATGCCGGGCTATATCACGACGCAGTTCATATGAGTCTTGTCTGCTGTATTCGACCCGGCCGGATTTACTTCTAGTGTATCCGGTGTGATGGTCATCGTCCCGCATTGGCGCGCGCCCCCGTGACCCGTATATCGACCTTGCATGTTTTGCCCTGCTTTCCAATACGTCTCGTATGTCCCATGTGTTGCCCCGGGCCTTGGTATTTTTGTTTGACTGGCGGCGGGGTGTAGGCTAAACTTCAGGCTGAAACGCCTCTCTGTCTCGGCCATGAGGTGGCCGGTCAGCCGCATCGTACACTGGTGATGTAGGTTTCGGTGCTTCCTCCTCAAGTGGGGGTAGCGACCTGCACTTTTGGTAACTCTTGGAGAGGCGCTCGAGTTCGTATTCCTCGGCCGCAAGGACTTCGGTCCATCTGTCTGCTAGCAAATCTCGATCAGCTCGAAGCTGTTGTTGCTTTTTCTTCAAGCTATTTGATTTGGCTATAAGCCGGCGCTTGAAGCGCTCCTGCTTGACGGGATCCTCAGGTACGATAAATTCTTCGTCACCGAGGCTCACCTCGTCTTCGGAGAGAGGCATGAAATTTTACTCCTCCGATTCTTTATCCGCTGCCCGCTCTGGAGGGCTAGCTTGTTCACCCTCCCGCTGCAAATCGTGCTGGAGGGGATTGTTGTCGTCTTCGGCACTATCCGGAGTGTTATTGTCTCTTGTGCCGGTATCACTACTTTTGCTATGGCGGGACTTAGAGTGGTGCCGCTGACGTTGGCGCTTGGGTTGCTTCTTGGAGGGGTCATCCCTCGCTGTCTTGTCACCATTGCCTTCTTTGGTGGTGTCCACCATGTATATATCATATGATGAGTTGGCGGTCCAGCGCCCTGTGGGTGGTGGTTCCTGTTCGTCTCCTGCATCGTCGTCCATACCGTCGATGTCTTCGGAGTCGAAGTCGAGCATGTCGGTTGAGGGAGTCCTGGATTAGGGGGTCTCCGGACAGCCGGACTATATCCTTTGGCTGGACTGTTAGACTATGAAGATACAAGATTGAAGACTTCGTCTCGTGTCCGGATGGGACTCTACTTGGCGTGGAAGGCAAGCTAGGCAATACGGATATGTATATCTCCTCCTTTGTAACCGACCTTGTGTAACCCTAGCCCTTTCTGGTGTCTATATAAACCGGAGGCTAGCTTCTAAGGTTTAGCCTCTCCGATCTCGTGGTAGATCAACTCATGTAATACTCATATCATCAAGAATATATCAAGCAGGACGTAGGGTTTTACCTCCATCAAGAGGGCCCGAACCTGGGTAAAACATCATGTCCCCTGCCTCCTGTTACCATCAGCCTTAGACGCATAGTTCGGGACCCCCTACCCGAGATCCGCCGGTTTTGACACCGACATTGGTGCTTTCATTGGGAGTTCCTCTGTGTTGTCGCCATTAGGCTCGCTGGCTCCTTCAATCATCGATAGCGATGCAGTCCAGGGCGAGACTTTTCTCCCCGGACAGATCTTTGTATTCGACGGCTTCGCACTACGGGCCAACTCGCTTGGCCGTCTGGAGCAGATTGAAAGTTACGCCCCTGGCCACCAGGTCAGGTTTGGAAGCTTAAACTACACGACCGATATCCGCGGAGACTTGATCTTCGACGGATTCGAGCCTCTTCCTTGTGCGTCACGCGGTCACGATGAGTACGATTTAGCTCTACCATCAGACAGTGTTCAGGAGATCGCACCGGCAGCCGCTCCGACCCTCAATTCAGAGCCAGTTGCGCCGTCCATGGACGGGTGGATGGACCCTGCCACGGAGGCCTTACCCTCAGCGGCGATCAAGCCGAACATCGACCTTACCCTGCACGAGAGCCGTGATGTCAGACTGCCGGATCCTTCTCCGGCTACGGACTCCGAACCGCCTGCGCCCGTTCCTAGCGAATCCGATTGGGCGCCGATCATGGTGTTTACCTCCGCGGATATTTTTCAGCACTCGCCCTTCGGCAACATACTGAACTCATTAAGGTCTCTCTCCTTGTCAGGAGGATTCTGGCCGAACTATGTCCGGCAGGATCGGGATGCGGATGACGAAGAACTTCGCCGCCCACCCACCACCCACTTAGTAGCCACTGTCGATGACTTAACCGACATGCTCGACTTCGACTCCGAAGACATCGACGGTATGGACGACGATGCAGGAGACGCATAAGAACCACTGCCCATAGGGCATTGGACGCCCACTTCATCACATGACGTATGCATGTTGGACACACCAAAACAAAATGACGACGAGGAACGGAAGGACGCAACGAAGGGTTGTCCCCTCGAGAAGCAGTCAAAGTGGCGGCGTAAGCGCTGCTCCAAATCCCGCCTCAGCAGAAACAACGATCATATAGACCCAGTGTTAGAGCAGGGTGAACCATCGCCGGACCACGGCAACACGGAGAATCAAACCGAACAACCCGACTCTGTCAAAGATAATAGTCCGGACGACATCACACCGGACGGACACCCGGAGCAACAGAATGCCCATCAAAGGCTTATTGCCACCGTGAGGAGTCTAAAAAAGCAGAAGCAAAGGCTCAAGGTTGCGCAAGACACACTCAGAATCAGATGGAGTAAAGTACTCAACACAGCAGCGAAGTACGGCGGTAATCGCCACACCAAGAGCTACCCTAAGCGGAAGTTGCTACCTGAATTCGATGAGGAGGCCTTAGATCCCCCGCAACCAAATATTGAAACGGCCATCTGGCCAGATAGTTGACCTCACGGCCAACATAAAGCGGCAAACGACGCCGCACATCAACCAGTATGCGACCCGCGTAAGGGCTCGCATCAAAAGGATGGCGCAACAAGATCCATCTATGAACCACGCAAACGCGCTCCAGCATGCAATGCAACTCCACAAACATCCGAAAATCACAGTACACCCAGATACAGGGGTGCCACACACCCCCTATGTTTCACCGACGAGGTGCTGAACCATGAATTTCCAGAGGGATTCAATCCCGTAAACATAGAGGCATACGACGGAACAACAGACCCTGGGGTCTGGATTGAGGACTATATCCTCCATATGCATATGGCTCGAGGAGATGATCTCCACGCCATTAAGTATTTACCCCTCAAACTCAAAGGGCCAGCTTGGCACTGGCTCAAAAGCCTCCCTGAAAGCTCCATTGGAAGCTGGGAAGAGCTCGAAGACGCTTTTTGGGAAAATTTTCAAGGGACTTATGTCCGACCTCCGGATGTGGATGATTTGAGTCATATAACTCAACAGCCCGGAGAGTCAGCCCGAAAGCTTTGGAACAGGTTTTTATCTAAAAAGAACCAAATTGTCGACTGTCCGGATGCCGAAGCCTTAGCGGCTTTCAAACACAGAGTTCGTGACGAATGGCTTGCCAGACACCTCGGCCAAGAAAAGCCGAGAACAATGGCAGCATTAACAAGCGTCATGACCTACTTTTGTGCGGGTGAGGACAGCTGGCTAGCCAGATGCGGCACCAGCGACCCAAGTACATCCGAAGTTAGAGATGGAAACAGGAAATCACGACGCAGCAAAAATAATAAGCGTCGGAATAAAGAAGACAGCCCGAAGAGCACGGCGGTAAACACCGGATTCAGAAGCTCTCGGCCAGGTCAGCAAAAGCTGCCCTCTAAAGGCGCCAAAGATGAACTGTCCAGCCTAAACAAAATTCTGGACCAAATATGTCAGATCCATAGCACCCCTGGTAAACCCGCTAATCATACCCACAGAGAATGTTGGGTCTTCAAGCAGTCTGGCAAGCTCAACGCCATACACAAGGGGGAGGATACACCAAGCGAAGACGAGGATGAGCCTCTCAAGCAAGACACTGGGGAACAAAAGAAATTTCCACCAGAAGTCAAAACAGTAAACGTGTTACACATGATCAAGGGGAGAAACAAAGCGGCACTCCCAGAGAAATAAGCCCAAGGGCCTATCACCGCGGAGTCCTGCCACAGGTCGTCTCAACCGATCACTCTCGACCATCGGGATTACTCAGCAAGTATCCGGCGTCCAGGATGGGCTGCCTTGGTATTAGATCCAATAATTGATAGATACCACTTCACGCGAGTCCTGATGGACAGTGGCAGCAGTCTAAACCTGATATATCAGGTCACAATCCGCAAAATGGGGATAGACCCAACAAAAATTTGCCACAACAAGACTACCTTTAAAGGAGTAACGCCAGGCCCAGAGGCTCATTTCACGGGCTCCCTGCTACTAGAGGTTATATTCGGCTTCCCTGATAACTTCCGTAGCGAAAATTTAACCTTCCACATTGCTCCGTTCCAAAGTGGCTATCAAGCACTACTTGGACGCGAAGCTTTCGCTTGCTTTAATGCAATACCGCATTACACTTCCCTCACGCTTAGGATGCCCGGTCCATGTGGCATCATTACAGTAAATGGAAATATAGAGCGATCCCTGCGCGCTGAAGAGAGTGCGGCTGCCTTGGCAGCCGCACACTAAAACGGCCTCACCAACTAAAGCATTCGATAGGTCGTCAAGACTACGGACACGGTTAGACGAGTCCGATGCAGCTATATGTACTTCATACAGGTTTGATGGCCACACCCCTATTACAAATACAAGGGGCTCAACGCGCGCAAACAAGTGGCAATTTTTACTCATCTTGAATTGTACATGGTTTCTTTAAAACCTACCTTTTTGCACGACAACTTTTCACCTAAGTTCCTCTCTTTTACAGATGACCATCGTGCTACACCCGTCCAGGATACGGCACAACGGAGACACAGGCGCAGACATGCAGCAGGGACCCATTCCAAGGATTCTTTTTAGATTAAGACCCAGCGTAAACCTTCTTTACGGTCTCTTGTTGATACACATCCCTCGGATTCTCAGTACAATTGAGAAGGATGCTGACGTCTTGGCATGTGGCCATGTCAGAATAATGCACGTACCTGGACACCATGGGCTTATTACAAAGGGCATTGTTTAGGCCCGGTTTCTACCATAAAGACCGAATACCTTAGGGAGTGTTCGGCGCCGCGAGTTTGGCCTTATATGCATCAGCTCCGAATCATGTCTTTGGTCAAATGTTGGGTTTTCCCGGCTCCTGTATTTTGCTGCCTTACGTTCCGCTCTATCGGCTAAGGCGGCACCAGGAGAACCACTGCGATTGTGCCCCGGTTCATCCGGACGAGCACCTCAGTGAAGAAAGCCGAAAACTGACAGTCATGATATAGCGTGAGACTGGCCAACCACTCGATGACCTATCAGAATGTTAGAATTCCTCCGCCTTAATGAAGGGTCGTTTCCCGGCCAGGCATGTACGCACCCTGAATTCGGGAGAGTGCAGAGCCACCAGGAGCTATATAGTAGCCCCACCGTCAAACTCCTATGGCTAAGTGAAAGTGTTAAAGCATTATAGTCTGGTTGCCTCCTTCGCTGCGCTATCACCTCCTTAATAGGACCAAGACATTGGATTAAGTGTGAACACCTACGTCTTCTGCGAACACCCCCGCATTATATGCGTGGAGGTTGAAGCCGACGACTGCAATCTTTCAGGTTATATACATATATACATAAACGGCTGCACAGGAGGCATTATATTACTTTCAGACAAAAGTATAAATACAGCCTTAATAAATTTCATAAACATTGTTTTTACAATGGGAATACATGTCACTCAAACATAATATTCTTCAAGCACTGGGCCTCTATCAAACGAGAACCCTCAAGAACTTCTTCAAAATAGTGCTCGGCAGCCACTCGGCCTATGGCCGAACCCTGCGACGCAATAGTGGTGGCATCCATCTCCGCCCAGTATGTCTTGACACAGGCAAGGGCCATCCGTGAGCCTTCTATGCATGCCGACCTCTTCATCGCATTAATGCGCGGCACCGCACCAAGGAACTGCTGCACTAAGCCAAAATAGCTATTCGGCTTTGGCTTTTCTGGCCACAGATGATCTAGGACGGACCTCATAGCGAGTCCGGACAATCTATTGATTTCAGCCCATTCGGCAAGATGATCAGTTAGTGGAAGCGGATGCTCTGGAACGTTAAACTGCGACCAGAATAGCTTGTCCACTTCATGATCTGTTTGATCTCGGAAGTATTCGGCCGCATCGACCACACTCGCTGTCAAATCCAGATATGCGTCTGCCGAACTCCACAGCCGATCCAGAGGGCCATACCGCGGATCTCCGAACTTCCTCCACGGCAAAAAGGGCTTCCCAGCCACAATATCACCAGCTTCACCCAGCTCTTCCTTCTTTGCTCTCATAGCAGAGCGGTGTCTTTGGTCGCCATCGCGGCCTTTTCAAGGTCCGTCGCCTTCGCTCAGTTTCTTCTTCAAGGAACTGGCAATGGTTGGCAGTGTCTTTTAACTTTACAGCCATCTTGGCCATTTTCTCTTTGCTCTCGCAATGCGCGGCCTTCTCGGCTCTCAATTCTTCGGCCGCCTTCAAAGCAGCCGCATTACTACTCCTTGCTTGTTCTTTGGCTCGGGTAAGTTCCGCCTGAAGGGTTTCCACGGTGGCAGCTCCATCTGCGATCACAACATATTAAAGATACTGGCATCACGCTGCTCTTCCTATGTGACATTGACTAGAAAACATCACTTACCATGTGCCTCGTCGAACCGCTTGTTAACAAACTTGATGTCGGCTGCCGCATCTAGTTGCCGCTTTAGTTCGGCAAACTCATTAGTCCGGCTAGCCACCGGAGCTTCCACCACCTGCACATAAAAGCGGTATGGTTACTACCTGGGACTATGATCATTAGTTGCCGCTTTAGTTCGGCAAACTCATTAGTCTCAGGGGCTACTATCTACACAGGGCACACCTAAAAATGTGCAGTACTATCACAAATGTATATCATTTCACGTATCTCAAAACCCGTCAGTAGACTCATAAAGGTTTCATGCAACCCGCTTTCGGCGGACGAAATCCTTTCAATCACCGTACCCATCAATGTACAGTGTTCTTCTGAGATAGTTGCTCGCTCTAGAAGATCCCTCAGTGCGTCCGACCGCATACCAGACGATGCCGGATTCTTTTGGTTGCTCTCTTCAAGAGCCGGATACTGGGGACTTCGGGCGACCATAGGATTATCTTCTGGCCTCACCCGATCCGGCGAGGCCCTCCGTGATGACACTTCAGGGTCGCCCACTTCTTGAGCGGGGGAGTCCGGGGGAGGCGTTTCGCTCTCCATCATCTCCGGAAGAAGATCCCCCGAAGACGAGCTCTGCTGAGAAGGGCTAAGATCCGAACTGCAAGATAAATGCTTCGGTTATTTTCCTCAGAGGTAAGGTAGTATATTTTCACTATTAAAGTACTTTTTGATAACTTACAGCTCGTTAGAGGGCTGATCTCCGCATGGACTTTGTGTGGCAAGAGCACCCTCCGGGTTCGGACCCTCTGGTGGAGATTTCTTCTCCCGTTTGGAAGCCTTGGCTTTCGGATCTTCAGAGGCGGTCCTCTTCCTTCCCCGGGGCAAGAGAATGTCGGATTCTTCCCCTTGGTTATCCTCCCTCGTGGAGGTGCTCACTCCCTCGGTTGGAATTGGTAGCGGTGGGGGCCCGCTTTCGCCCTCATTATTCCCCCCTTTATCTTCCTTTGAGGGGTCCGGGCAAGGTGCTAGCTCGAGCATCTTTTCCAGTACCGGAGTGTCCAAACCCTCAGGAAGGGGGGCCGAACACCGAATCATCTTCGCCTTTGTTAGCCAGTCCTGGTCAAAGAGCGATTTCTCAGAATGACGTCATGATAAATGAAAGACGGTGTGTACGGTTAGAGGATTACTTACTTGGTCGGCAGTGCGGTTGCTGCTCAGGCCCACGTCCTCGGTAATATCCGGACACTCTATTTGGGGTCCGAAGAATGATTTATACATCTCCTCGTCCGTCAGGCCGAGGAAATTCTGAATAGTGCGCGGTCCTTCTGGGTTGAACTCCCACATGCGGAGGGGCCGGCGTTTGCAAGGCTGGACTCGACGAACCAACATGACTTGCACCACCGTAACCAGACTGAAATCTCCTTCAAAGAGATCTTGAATGCGGCTCTGCAGTATAGGCACGTCCTTGGCTGGACCCCAGCTCAGCCCTCTGCTAATCCATGACATCAGTTGTGGTGTAGGGCCTGAGCGGAAAGCAGGGGCAACCACCCACTTGGCACTTCTGGGAGCTGTGATGTAAAACCACTCCCATAGCCATAATCCGGACACCTCTGGAAAGGAACCCTTTGGCCATGGAGCTCCTGCGATCCTACTTATTAATGCGCCTGCTCATGCTACATGCTGCCCCTCGACCATCTTCAGCTTCACGTCAAAGGTCTTGAGCCACAGGCCGAAGTGAGGGGTAATGCCGAGGAAGGCCTCACATACGACAATAAATGCCGAGATGTGGAGAAAGGAGTCCGGGGCTAGATCGTGGAAATCTAGCCCGTAATAGAACATCAAACCCCTAATGAAGGGAGCCAGAGTGAGCCCTAGACCTCAAAGGAAGTGGGAGATGAACACAACATTCTCAGTGGGTTCGGGAGTAAGGACGACCTGCCCTCGGTCTGGCAGCCGATGAGAAACCTCGGCGGTCAGGTATCTGGCCTCCCTCAACTTCTTGATATCCTCTTCCGTAACAGAGGAGGGCATCCACCGGCCTTGAAGGCTAGATCCGGACATGATTGAAGGTCCGAAGCTCCTGACCTGGGTTTCGGGTGTTAGAACTCGAGGCGGGGGAAGGATTCGATTGAGCACGGGAGGAAAAAAGTAAAAACCTTGTCCCTTTATAAAGAGGGTGAATATCAAGCGTCCTCCCCGTAGCCGTTTGGGACTTGCCTAAAATCTAGGAGTCCTAGGCACGGTTGGGTTACCCACGGTCGTATTGATGAGAATCCCGTAATAAGGGGGAGACGATCTCTGCTTTGACAACACGTGTCAAAAAACTGCATCGCGTTATGTGCGGGGCTAGTTAAAGGAAACGGTTCGAATAATCACCGAGCCATGGCTTAATGTCATGTTGCCAAAACAAGTCAGGAGATTAGATTTGTGGAAATATTATTCTCTCTACGGTGGTATGTGGAACTTATTTTGCAGGGTCGGATGCTATCCTTGTATTCAAATTCTTCCGTGGTGTATTCGGAGGAGGAACCCGCCTTGCAATGCCGAAGACAATACTGCACGCCGGACTCATCGTCATTGAATCCTGGTTCAGGGGCTACTAAGGGAGTCCTGGATTAGGGGTCTCCGGACAGCCGGACTATATCCTTTGGCCGGACTGTTAGACTATGAAGATACAAGATTGAAGACTTCATCTTGTGTCCGGATGGGACTCTACTTGGCGGGGAAGGCAAGCTAGGCAATACGGATATGTATATCTCCTCCTTTGTAACCGACCTTGTGTAACCCTAGCCCTTTCTGGTGTCTATATAAACTGGAGGGTTTTAGTCCGTAGACCAACAATCATACCATAGGCTAGCTTCTAGGGTTTAGCATCTCCGATCTCGTGGTAGATCAACTCTTGTAATACTCATATCATCAAGAATAAATCAAGTAGGACATAGGGTTTTACCTCTGTCAAGAGGGCCCGAACCTGGGTAAAACATCGTGTCCCCTGCCTCCTGTTACCATCAGCCTTAGATGCACAGTTCGGGACCCCCTACCCGAGATCCGTCGGTTTTGACACCGACATCGGTTAAATCGTCGACAGTGGCTACTAAGTGGGTGGTGGGTGGGGAGCGAATTTCTTCATCATCCGCATCCCATTCTAGCCGGACATGGTTCAGCCAAGGTTCTCCTGGCAAGGAGAGAGACCTTAATGAATTTAACACGTCGCCGAAGGGTCAGTGCTGAAAGATATCCGCGGAGGTGAACTCCATGATCGGCGCCCAATCGGATTTGATAGGCACAGATGCATGTGGCTCGGAGTTCGTGGCCGGAGACGAATCCAGTGGTTCGGCAACACGGCTCTTGTACGGGGTGAAGTCAGTATCCGGCTCCATCACCACTGAGAGTGTGGCCTCCATGGCGGGGTCTACCCCCCCGTCCTCGGATGGTGCGACTTGCTCCGGATTGAGGGCCGGAGTAGTTGCATGTGTGATCTCCTGAACACTATCCAGTGGCAGAGTTACGTCATGCTCGCCGTGATTGTGCGGAGAACCTGACATGGGCTCGAATCCGTCAAAGATCAAGTCTCCGCGGATGTCGGCAGTGTAGTTTAAGTTTCTGACCAGACCTGATGGCCAGGGGCGTAGTGATGTCTACTACACAACCTTCTTCTTGTAGATGTTGTTGGGCCTCCAAGTGCAGAGATTTGTAGGACAATAGAAAATTTCCCTCAGGTGGATGACCTAAGGTTTATCAATCCGTAGGAGGCGTAGGATGAAGATGGTCTCTCTCAAGAAACCCTGCAACCAAATAACAAAGAGTCTCTTGTGTCCCCAACACACCCAATACGATGGTAGATTGTATAGGTGCACTAGTTCGGCGAACAGATGGTGATACAAGTGGTATATGGATGGTAGATAAAGGTTTTTGTAATCTGAAAATATAAAAACAGCAAGGTAACTAATGATAAAAGTGAGCGTAAACGGTATTGCAATGCGTTAAAACAAGGCCTAGGGTTCATACTTTCACTAGTGCAAGTCCTCTCAACAATAATAACATAATTGGATCATATAACTATTCCTCAACATGCAACAAAGAGTCTCTCCAAAGTCACTAATAGCGGAGAACGAACGAAGAGATTATGGTATGGTACGGATGTTGGGTTTCGTAGTAATTTCAAAAAATTTCCTACGCACATGCAAGATCATGTGATGCATAGCAACGAGAGGGGAGAGTGTCGTCTACGTACCCAACGCAGACTGACTGCGGAAGCGCTGACACGACGTAGAGGAAGTAGTCGTACGTCTTCACGATCCAACCGATCAAGCACCGAAACTACGGCACCTCCGAGTTCGAGCACACGTTCAGCTCGATGACGATCCCCGGACTCCGATCCAGCAAAGTGTCGGGGAAGAGTTCCGTCAGCACGACGGCGTGGTGACGATCTTGATGAACTACAGCAGCAGGGCTTCACCTAAACTCCGCTATAGTATTATCGAGGAAATATGGTGGCAGGGGGCACCACACACGGCTAAGGAATAGATCACGTGGATCAACTTGTGTGTTCTAGGGTGCCTCTACCTCAGTATATAAAGGAGCCAAGGGGGGGAGGCTGGCCGGCCACAAGGGCTGTGCCAGGAGAGTCCTACTCCCTCCGGGAGTAGGATTCCCCCCCCCCCCAATCCTATTCCAACTAGGATTCCCAATGGGGGAAAGAGAGAGAGAGGGGGGCCGGCCACCTTCTCCTAGTCCTAATAGGACTAGGGGAGGGGGGAGGTGCGCAGCCACCTTGGGCTGCCCCTTTCTCCTTTCCACTAAGGCCCATGAAGGCCCATATGGCTCCCGGGGGGTTCCGGTAACCTCCCGGTAACCCGGTAAAATCCCGATTTCACCCGGAACACTTCCGATATCCAAATATAGGCTTCCAATATATCAATCTTTACATGTCGACCATTTCGAGACTCCTCGTCATGTCCGTGATCACATCCGGGACTCCGAACAACCTTCGGTACATCAAAATGCATAAAGTCATAATATAACTGTCATCGTAACCTTAAGCGTGCGGACCCTACGGGTTCGAGAACAATGTAGACATGACCGAGACACGTCTCCGGTCAATAACCAATAGCGGGACCTGGATGCCCATATTGGCTCCTACATATTCTACGAAGATCTTTATCGGTCAGACCGCATAACAACATACGTTGTTCCCTTTGTCATCGGTATGTTACTTGCCCGAGATTCGATCGTCGGTATCCAATACCTAGTTCAATCTCGTTACCGGCAAGTCTCTTTACTCGTTCCGTAATACATCATCTCACAACCAACATATTAGTTGTAATGCTTGCAAGGCTTATGTGATGTGCATTACCGAGAGGGCCCCGAGATACCTCTCCAACAATCGGAGTGACAAAACCTAATCTCGAAATACGCCAACCCAACATGTACCATTAGAGACACCTGTAGTACTCCTTTATAATCACCCAGTTACGTTGTGACGTTTGGTAGTACCCAAAGTGTTCCTCCGGTAAACGGGAGTTGCATAATCTCATAGTTATAGGAACATGTATAAGTCATGAAGAAAGCAATAGCAACATACTAAACGATCGGGTGCTAAGCTAATGGAATGGTTCATGTCAATCAGATCATTCAACTAATGATGTGACCTCGTTAATCAAATAACAACTCTTTGTTCATGGTTAGGAAACATAACCATCTTTGATTAATGAGCTAGTCAAGTAGAGGCATACTAGTGAAACTCTGTTTGTCTATTTATTCACACATGTATTATGTTTCCGGTTAATACAATTCTAGCATGAATAATAAACATTTATCATGATATAAGGAAATAAATAATAACTTTATTATTGCCTCTAGGGCATATTTCCTTCAGTCTCCCACTTGCACTAGAGTCAATAATCTAGATTACACTGTAATGATTCTAACACCCATGGAGCTTTGGTGCTAATCATGTTTTTCTCGTGGAAGAGGCTTAGTCAACGGGTCTGCAACATTCAGATCCGTATGTATCTTGCAAATCTCTATGTCTCCCACCTGGACTAGATCCCGGATGGAGTTGAAGCGTCTCTTGATGTGTTTGGTCCTTTTGTGAAATCTGGATTCCTTTGCCAAGGCAATTGCACCAGTATTGTCACAAAAGATTTTCATTGGACCCGATGCATTAGGTATGACACCTAGATCGGATATGAACTCCTTCATCCAGACTCCTTCGTTCGCTGCTTCCGAAGCAGCTATGTACTCCGCTTCACATGTAGATCCCGCTACGACGCTTTGTTTAGAACTGCACCAACTGACAGCTCCACCGTTTAATGTAAACACGTATCCGGTTTGCGATTTAGAATCGTCCGGATCAGTGTCAAAGCTTGCATCAATGTAACCTTTTACGGTGAGCTCTTTTTCACCTCCATATACGAGAAACATATCCTTAGTCCTTTTCAGGTATTTCAGGATGTTCTTGACCGCTGTCCAGTGATCCACTCCTGGATTACTTTGGTACCTCCCTGCTAAACTTATAGCAAGGCACACATCAGGTCTGGTACACAGCATTGCAAACATGATAGATCCTATGGCTGATGCATAGGGAACATCTTTCATATTCTCTCTATCTTCTGCAGTGGTCGGGCATTGAGTCTTACTCAACTTCACACCTTGTAACACAGGCAAGAACCCTTTCTTTGCTTGATCCATTTTGAACTTCTTCAAAATTTTGTCAAGGTATGTGCTTTGTGAAAGTCCAATTAAGCGTCTTGATCTATCTCTATAGATCTTAATGCCTAATATGTAAGCAGCTTCACCGAGGTCTTTCATTGAAAAACTTTGATTCAAGTATCTCTTTATGCTATCCAGAAATTATATATCATTTCCAATCAGCAATATGTCATCCACATATAATATCAGAAATGCTACAGAGCTCCCACTCACTTTCTTGTAAATACAGGCTTCTCCGAAAGTCTGTATAAAACCAAATGCTTTGATCACACTATCAAAACGTTTATTCCAACTCCGAGAGGCTTGCACCAGTCCATAAATGGATCACTGGAGCTTGCACACTTTGTTAGCTCCCTTTGGATCGACAAAACCTTCTGGTTGCATCATATACAACTCTTCTTCCAGAAATCCATTCAGGAATGCAGTTTTGACATCCATCTGCCAAATTTCATAATCATAAAATGCGGCAATCGCTAACATGATTTGGACTGACTTAAGCATCGCTACGGGTGAGAAGGTCTCATCGTAGTCAATCCCTTGAACTTGTCGAAAACCTTTTGCGACAAGTCGAGCTTTGTAGACAGTAACATTACCATCAGTGTCAGTCTTCTTCTTGAAGATCCATTTATTCTCAATTGCTTGCCGATCATCGGGCAAGTCAACCAAAGTCCATACTTTGTTCTCATACATGGATCCCATCTTAGATTTCATGGCTTCAAGCCACTTTGCGGAATCTGGGCTCATCATCGCTTCTTCATAGTTCGTAGGTTCATCATGATCTAGTAGCATGACTTCCAGAACAGGATTACCGTACCACTCTGGTGCGGATCTTACTCTGGTTGATCTACGAGGTTCAGTAGTATCTTGATCTGAAGTTTCATGATCATTATCATTGGCTTCCTCACTAACTGGTGTAGGTGTCACTGAAACAGTTTTCTGTGATGTACTACTTTCCAGTAAGGGAGCAGGTACAGTTACCTCGTCAAGTTCTACTTTCCTCCCACTCACTTCTTTCGAGAGAAACTCCTTCTCTAGAAAGGATCCATTCTTAGCAACGAATGTCTTGCCTTCGGATCTGTGATAGAAGGTGTACCCAACAGTTTCCTTTGGGTATCCTATGAAGACACATTTCTCCGATTTGGGTTCGAGCTTATCAGGTTGAAGCTTTTTCACATAAGAATCGCAGCCCCAAACTTTAAGAGACGATAACTTTGGTTTCTTGCCAAACCACAGTTCATAAGGCGTCGTCTCAACGGATTTTGATGGTGCCCTATTTAACGTGAATGCAGCCGTCTCTAGAGCATAACCCCAAAACGATAGCGGTAAATCAGTAAGAGACATCATAGATCGTACCATATCTAGTAAAGTACGATTACGACGTTCGGACACACCATTACGCTGTGGTGTTCCAGGTGGCATGAGTTGCGAAACTATTCCATAGTTTTTCAAATGTACACCAAACTCGTAACTCAAATATTCTCCTCCACGATCAGATCGTAGAAACTTTATTTTCTTGTTACGATGATTTCCAACTTCACTCTGAAATTCTTTGAACTTTTCAAATGTTTCAGACTTATGTTTCATTAAGTAGATATACCCATATCTGCTTAAATCATCTGTGAAGGTGAGAAAATAACGATATCCGCCACGAGCCTCAATATTCATCGGACCACATACATCGGTATGTATGATTTCCAACAAATCTGTTGCTCTCTCCATAGTACCGGAGAATGGTGTTTTAGTCATCTTGCCCATGAGGCACGGTTCGCAAGTACCAAGTGATTCATAATCAAGTGGTTCCAAAAGTCCATCAGTATGGAGTTTCTTCATGCGCTTTACACCGATATGACCTAAATGACAGTGCCACAAATAAGTTGCACTTTCATTATCAACTCTGCATCTTTTGGTTTCAACATTATGAATATGTGTATTACTACTATCGAGATTTAATAAAAATAGACCACTCTTCAAGGGTGCATGACCATAAAAGATATTACTCATATAAATAGAACAACCATTATTCTCTGGTTTAAATGAATAACCGTCTCGCATTAAACAAGATCCAGATATAATGTTCATGCTCAACGCTGGCACCAAATAACAATTATTTAGGTCTAATATTAATCCCGAAGGTAGATGTAGAGGTAGCGTGCCGACCGCGATCACATCGACTTTGGAACCGTTTCCCACGTGCATCGTCACCTCGTCCTTTGCCAGTGCCCGCTTATTCCGTAGTCCCTATTTCGAGTTGCAAATATTAGCAACAGAACCAGTATCAAATACCCAGGTGCTACTGCGAGCTCTAGTAAGGTACAATCCAATAACATGTATATCACATATACCTTTGTTCACCTTGCCATCCTTTTTATCCGCCAAATACTTGGGGCAGTTCCGCTTCCAGTGACCAGTCTGCTTGCAGTAGAAGCACTCAGTTTCAGGCTTAGGTCCAGACTTGGTTTCTTCTCCTGAGCAGCAACTTGCTTGCCGTTCTTCTTGAAGTTCCCCTTCTTCCCTTTGCCCTTTTTCTTGAAACTAGTGGTCTTGTTAACCATCAACACTTGATGCTCCTTCTTGATTTCTACCTCCGCAGCTTTCAGCATTGCGAAGAGCTCGGGAATAGTCTTGTTCATCCCTTGCATATTATAGTTCATCACGAAGCTCTTGTAGCTTGGTGGCAGTGATTGGAGAATTCTGTCAATGACGCAATCGTCCGGAAGATTAACTCCCAATTGAATCAAGTGATTATTATACCCAGACATTTTGAGTATATGCTCACTGACAGAACTGTTCTCCTCCATCTTGCAGCTATAGAACTTATTGGAGACTTCATATCTCTCAATCCGGGCATTTGCTTGAAATATTAACTTCAACTCCTGGAACATCTCATATGCTCCATGACGTTCAAAACGTCGTTGAAGTCCCGATTCTAAGCCGTAAAGCATGACACACTGAACTATCGAGTAGTCATCAGCTTTGCTCTGCCAGACGTTCATAACATCTGGTGTTGCTCCAGCAGCAGGCCTGGCACCCAGCGGTGCTTCCAGGACGTAATTCTTCTGTGCAGCAATGAGGATAATCCTCAAGTTACGGACCCAGTCCGTGTAATTGCTACCATCATCTTTCAACTTTGCTTTCTCAAGGAATGCATTAAAATTCAACGGAACAACAGCACGAGCCATCTATCTACAATCAACATAAACAAGCAAGATACTATCAGGGACTAAGTTCATGATAAATTTAAGTTCAATTAATCATATTACTTAAGAACTCCCACTTAGATAGACATCCCTCTAATCTTCTAAGTGATTACGTGATCCAAATCAACTAAACCATAACCAATCATCACGTGAGATGGAGTAGTTTTCAATGGTGAACATCGTTATGTTGATCATATCTACTATATGATTCATGCTCGACCTTTCGGTCTCCGTGTTCCGAGGCCATATCTGCATATGCTAGGCTCGTCAAGTTTAACCTGAGTATTCTGCGTGTGCAAAACTGGCTTGCACCCGTTGTAGATGGACGTAGAGCTTATCACACCCGATCATCACGTGGTGTCTGGGCACGACGAACTTTGGCAACGGTGCATACTCAGGGAGAACACTTCTTGATAATTTAGTGAGAGATCATCTTATAATGCTACCGTCAATCAAAGCAAGATAAGATGCATAAAAGGATAAACATCACATGCAATCAATATAAGTGATATGATATGGCCATCATCATCTTGTGCTTGTGATCTCCATCTCCGAAGAACCGTCGTGATCACCATCGTCACCGGCGCGACACCTTGATCTCCATCGTAGCATCGTTGTCGTCTCGCCAATCTTATGCTTCCACGACTATCACTACCGCTTAGTAATAAAGTAAAGCATTACATCGCGATTTCATTGCATACAATAAAGCGACAACCATATGGCTCCTGCCAGTTGCCGATAACTCGGTTACAAAGCATGATCATCTCATACAATAAAATTTAGCATCATGCCTTGACCATATCACATCACAACATGCCCTGCAAAAACAAGTTAGACGTCCTCTACTTTGTTGTTGCAAGTTTTACGTGGCTGCTACGGGCTTAAGCAAGAACCAATCTCACCTACGCATCAAAACCACAACGATAGTTTGTCAAATAGACTCCGTTTTAACCTTCGCAAGGACCGGGCGTAGCCATACTTGGTTCAACTAAAGTTGGAGAGACAGTCGCCCGCAAGCCACCTGTGTGCAAAGCACGTCGGGGGAACCGGTCTCGCGTAAGCGTACGTGTAAGGTTGGTCCGGGTCATCTCGTCCAACAATACCGCCGAACCAAAGTATGACATGCTGGTAGGCAGTATGACTTATATCGCCCACAACTCACTTGTGTTCTACTCGTGCATATATCATCAACATAAATAACCTGGCTCGGATGCCACTGTTGGGTTTCGTAGTAATTTCAAAAAAATTCCTACGCACACGCAAGATCATGTGATGCATAGCAACGAGAGGGGAGAGTGTTGTCTACATACCCAACGCAGACCGACTGCGGAAGCGCTGACACGACGTAGAGGAAGTAGTCGTATGTCTTCACGATCCAACCGATCAAGCACCGAAACTACGGCACCTCCAAGTTCGAGCACACGTTCAGCTCGATGACGATCCCCGGACTCCGATCCAGCAAAGTGTCGGGGAAGAGTTCCGTCAGCACGACGGCGTGGTGACGATCTTGATGAACTACAACAGCAGGGCTTCGCCTAAACTCCGCTACAGTATTATCGAGGAATATGGTGGCAGGGGGCACCGCACACGGCTAAGGAATAGATCATGTGGATCAACTTGTGTGTTCTAGGGTGCCTCTACCTCAGTATATAAAGGAGCCAAGGGGGGGAGGCTGGCCGGCCACAAGGGGTGCGCCAGGAGAGTCCTACTCCCTCCGGGAGTAGGATTCCCCCCCAATCCTATTCCAACTAGGATTCCCAAGGGGGGAAAGAGAGAGAGGGGGGCCGGCCACCTTCTCCTAGTCCTAATAGGACTAGGGGAGGGGGGAGGTGTGCAGCCACCTTGGGCTGCCCCTTTCTCCTTTCCACTAAGGCCCATGAAGGCCCATATGGCTCCCGGGGGGTTCCGGTAACCTCCCGGTAACCCCGTAAAATCCCGATTTCACCCGGAACACTTCCGATATCCAAATATAGGCTTCCAATATATCAATCTTTACGTCTCGTCCATTTCGAGACTCCTCGTCATGTCCATGATCACATCCGGGACTCCGAACAACCTTCGGTACATCAAAATGCATAAACTCATAATATAACTGTCCTCATAACCTTAAGCGTGCGGACCCTACGGGTTCGAGAACAATGTAGACATGACCGAGACACGTCCCCGGTCAATAACCAATAGCGGGACCTGGATGCCCATATTGGCTCCTACATATTCTACGAAGATCTTTATCGGTCAGACCGCATAACAACATACGTTGTTCCCTTTGTCATTGGTATGTTACTTGCCTGAGATTCGATCGTCGGTATCCAATACCTAGTTCAATCTCGTTACCGGCAAGTCTCTTTACTCATTCCATAATACATCATCTCACAACCAACATAATAGTTGTAATGTTTGCAAGGCTTATGTGATGTGCATTACCGAGAGGGCCCCGAGATACCTCTCTGACAATCGGAGTGACAAAACCTAATCTCGAAATACGCCAACCCAACATGTACCATTAGAGACACCTGTAGTACTCCTTTATAATCACCCAGTTACGTTGTGACGTTTGGTAGTACCCAAAGTGTTCATCCGGTAAACGGGAGTTCCATAATCTCATAGTTATAGGAACATGTATAAGTCATGAAGAAAGCAATAGCAACATACTAAACGATCGGGTGCTAAGCTAATGGAATGGGTCATGTCAATCAGATCATTCAACTAATGATGTGACCTCGTTAATCAAATAACAACTCTTTGTTCATGGTTAGGAAACATAACCATCTTTGATTAACGAGCTAGTCAAGTAGAGGCATACTAGTGACACTCTGTTTGTCTATGTATTCACACATGTATTATGTTTCCAGTTAATACAATTCTAGCATGAATAATAAACATTTATCATGATATAAGGAAATAAATAATAACTTTATTATTGCCTCTAGGGCATATTTCCTTCAACGGAACCACCTCAAAGTTATTCTTTCCAATCAATCCGTTGTGCTATTCCTATAAGTGTCACAAACAACCCTAGAGATCGTACTAGAATAACACCTTAAGACACAAATCAACCAAAACCCTAATGTCACCTAGATACTCCAATGTCACCTCAAGTATCCGTGGGTATGATTATACGATATGCGTCACACAATCTCAGAATCATCTATTCAACCAACACATAGAACCTCAAAGAGTGCCCCAAAGTCTCTACCGGAGAATCACAACAAAAACGTGTGCCAACCCCTATGCATAGGTTCATGGGCGGAACCCGCAAGTTGATCACCAAAACACACATCAAGTGAATCACGTGGTATCCAATTGTCACCACAGATACACACGGCAAGACATACATCAAGTGTTCTCAAATCTTTAAAGACTCAATCCGATAAGATTACTTCAAAGGGGAAACTCAATTCATTACAAGAGAGAATAGGGGGAGGAGAAACATAAGATCCAACTATAATAGAAAAGCTCGCGATACATCAAGATCGTATCACCTCAAGAACACGAGAGAGAGAGGGAGAGATCAAACACATAGCTACTGGTACATACCCTCAGCCCCAAGGGAGAACTACT
This sequence comes from Triticum urartu, assembly GCF_003073215.2. Classification (NCBI taxonomy): domain Eukaryota; kingdom Viridiplantae; phylum Streptophyta; class Magnoliopsida; order Poales; family Poaceae; genus Triticum; species Triticum urartu. The sequence continues at coordinate 643,348,372 of NC_053023.1, read as the reverse complement.
CCCTTCTCGTCATGGAGAGCACCGGGATGATGAATATGGCCACTGGAGAAGGATTGCCCCCTCCGGCAGGGTGCCGGAACGGGTCTAGATTGGCTTTCGGTGGCTACGTAGGCTTCTGGCGGCGGAACTCCCGATCTATTGTGTGTTCTAGAAGTTTTAGTGTACGTGAGTATATATGGGTGCAGGAAGTATGTCGGTGGAGGTTCGGGTGCCCCACGAGGTAGGGGGCGCGCCCTAGGGGGGGTGCCCCCACCCTCGTGAGCACCTCCCTTGGCTCCTGACGTGGGGTCCAAGTCCATCTGGTAGCTTTCCTTACAAAAATAACTTCTCCACTTGATTTCGTTCCGTTTCGACTCCGTTTGATATTCCTTTTCTTCGAAACACCGAAATAGGCAAAAAAATAGCAATTCTAGGCTGGGCCTCCGGTTAATAGGTTAGTCCCAAAAATAATATAAAAGTGGGTAATAAAGCCCAATATTGCCCAAAACAGTAGATAACATAGCATGGAGCAATCAAAAATTATAGATACGTTGGAGACGTAGCAAGCATCCCCAAGCTTAATTCCTGCTCGTCCTCGAGTAGGTAAATGATAAAAACAGAATTTTTGATGCAGAGTGCTACTTGGCATAATTTCAATGTAATTCTTCTTAATTGTGGTATGAATATTCAGATCCGAAAGATTCAAGACAAAAGTTCATATTGACATAAAAATGATAATACTTCAAGCATACTAACTAAGCAATTATGTCTTCTCAAAATAACATGGCCAAAGAAAGTTCATCCCTACAAAATCATATGGTTTAGGCATGTCTAATTTTCGTCACACAAGAATGCTCTCATCATGCACAACCCCGATGACAAGCCAAGCAATTGTTTCATACTTTAGTAATCTCAAACTCATAAACTTTCACGCAATACATGAGCGCGAGCCATGGATATAGCACTATGGGTGGAATAGAATATACTGAGGGGATTATGTGGAGAAGACAAAAAGAGGAAGTCTCACATCAATGAGGCTAATCAATGGGCTATGGAGATTCCCACCGATTGATGTTAATGCGAGGAGTAGGGATTGCCATGCAACGGATGCACTAGAGCTATAAATGTATGAAAGCTCAACAAAAGAAACTATTGGGTGTGCATCCAACTTGCTTGCTCACGAAGACCTAGGGCACTTGAGGAGGCCCATTGTTGGAATATACAAGCCAAGTTCTATAATGAAAAATTCCCACTAGTATATGAAAGTGATAACATGAGAGACTCTCTACTATGAAGATCATGGTGCTACTTTGAAGCACAAGTGTGGTAAAAGGATAGTAACATTGTCCCTTCTCTATTTTTCTTTCATTTTTTTCGGCCTTCTCTTTTTTATGGCCTTTGTCTCTTTTTTTGGGCCTTCTCTTTTTTGGCCTTTTTTCTCACTTGGGACAATGCTCTAATAATGATGATCATCACACTTCTATTTATTTACAACTCAAAGATTACAACTCGATACAAGAACAAAGATGACTCTATATGAATGCCTCCGGCGGTGTACCGGGATATGCAATGAACCAAGAGTGACATGTATGAAAGAATTATGAATGGTGGCTCTGCCACAAATACTATGTCAACTACATGATCATGCTAAGCAATATGACAATGATGAATGTGTCAAGATGAACGGAATGATGGAATGTTGCATGGCAATATACCTCGGAATGGCTATGGAAATGCTATAATAGGTAGGTATGGTGGCTGTTTTGAGGAAGATATAAGGAGGTTTATGTGTGAAAGAGCGTATCATATCACGGGGTTTGGATGCACCGGCGAAGTTTGTACCAACTCTCAATGTGAGAAAGGGCAATGCACGGTACCGAAGAGGCTAGCAAGGATGGAAGGGTGAGAGTGCGTATAATCCATGGACTCAACATTAGTCATAAAGAACTCACATACTTATTGCAAAAATCTACAAGTCATCAAAAACCTCGGCACTACGCGCATGCTCCTAGGGGGATAGATTGGTAGGAAAAGACCATCGCTCGTCCCCGACTACCACTCATAAGGAGGACAATCAAATAACACCTCATGTTTCAAATTTGTTACATAACGTTTACCATACGTGCATGCTACGGGACTTGCAAACTTCAACACAAGCATTTCTCAATTTCACAACTACTCAACTAGCATGACTTTGATATTATTACCTCCATATCTCAAAGCAATCATCAAGCATCAAACTTTTCTTAGTATTCAACACACTCATAAGAAAGTTTTATTATTAATCTTTCATACCAAGCATATTAGGATTTTAAGCAAATTACCATGCTATTAAGACTCTCAAAATAGTCAAAGTGAAGCATGACAGTTCATCTATTTCTTCAAAATAAAACTACCACCATGCTCTAAAAGATATAAGTGAAGCACTAGAGCATTGACAAACTACTCCAAAAGATATAAGTGAAGATCAATGAGTAGTTGAATAATTATGCAACTATGTGAAGACTCTCTACCATTTAATAATTTTAGATATTGGTATTTTATTCAAACAGCAAGCAAAGAAAAATAAAATGGCATCTAATAATAAAAAACATCATGTGAAGAAGCAAAAACTTAGGATCAACCGATACTAATCGATAGTTGTTGAAGAAGAAAGGTGGGATGCCAACCGGGGCATCCCCAAGCTTAGACGCTTGAGACTTTTTGAGATATTTTCTTTTGGTGCCTTGGGCATCCCCAAGCTTGATCTTTTGTGTCTCCTTAATTCCTCTCATATCACGGTCTCCCTAAATCTCAAAAGCTCCATCCACACAAAACTCAACAAGGACTCGTGAGATAAGTTAGTATAAACCATTGCCAAAACCATATCATACTCTACTGTAGCAAATCACTAAAATTATTATTCAACATTGCATACTAAATGCCTCTGTATATTTAATAGTCCTATCCTGAAATATAATCATTAAAGAAGCAAACATATGCAAACAATGCAAACATAACAGCAATCTGCCTAAACAGGATAGTCTGTAAAGAATGCAGCAACATCCATACTTCCCTAGCTACAAAAATTATGAAAGAAAATTCCCACTGTAGTAAATTTATTAGAGCTTAATATGCAAAAGGTTTCAACATTTTATCACATTCTTAATTTTCTAGGGAATTATTGCAACAGCGGTAAACTTTCTGTTTTCAAACAGCAACATGTGGACTTCTAAAATAGGCATAGTAAAGGCTATCAATGCCACTTTTATTGAAATAAAAGATGCAAAACATTGTTATAAATAACAGAAAGCAAATCGTAACAAAATAAATTGATGCTCCAACCAAAACACATATCATGTGGTGAATAAAAATATAGCTCCAAGTAAAGTTTCCGATGAACGAAGACGAAAGAGGGGATGCCTTCCGGGGCATCCCCAAGCTTTGGCTCTTGGATATCCTTGAATATTACCTTGGGGTTCCTTGGGAATCCCCAATATTATGCTCTTGCCACTCCTTATTCCATAGTCCATCAAATCCTTACCCAAAACTTGAAAACTTCACAACACAAAACTTAACAGAAAACTCGTAAGCTCCGTTAGTATAAGAAAATAAATCACCACTTCAAGGTACTTTAATGAACTCATTATTTATTTATATTGGTGTTAAACCTACATGAAAAACAGAATCTGTCAAAAACAGAACAGTCTGTAGTAATCTGGATCAAACGTATACTTCTGGAACTCATAAAATTCTCAAATAAATTGCTGGACCTGAGGAATTTATCCATTAATAATCTTCAAAAATAATTAACTAAATATCACTCTCCAAATAAAAATGGTAGCAATTCTCGTGAGAGCTAAAGTTTCTGTTTTTTACAGCATGATCGCAAAGACTTTCCCCAAGTCTTCCCAAAGGTTCTACTTTGCACAAACACTAATTAAAATCATAAAACCATATCTAAACAAAGGCTAGATAAATTATTTATTACTAAAGAGGAACAAAAAGCATGGAACAAAAATAAAATTGGGTTTCCTCCCAACAAGCGCTATCGTTTAACGCCCCAAGCTAGGCATGATGATTTCAATGATGCTCACATAAAGGATAAGAATTGAAACATAAAGAGAGCATCATGAAGAATATGACTAGAACATTTAAGCCTAACCCACTTTCTATGCATAGGGATTTTGTGAGCAAACAACTTATGGGAACAATAATCAACTAGCATAGAAGGGCAAAATAAGCATAACTTCGAAACTTTAAGCACATAGAGAGGAAACTTGATATTATTGCAATTCCTACAAGCATATATTCCTCCCTCATAATAATTTTAAGTAGCATCATGAATGAATTCTACAATATAACCAGCACCTAAAGCATTCTTTTCATGATCTACAAGCATAGAAATTCTATTACTCTCCACATAAACAAAATTCTTCTCATTCGGGATAGTGGGAGTATCATAAGAGACTTGGATACTATGAATTGTTTCCACATTAAAGGAGTAATGTTCAGAAAAGGGGTAACCATAATCATGACAAGATTTATAAATATAATCCTCACTACTTCTTATAGCATATGTATCATCACAATAATTATCATAAGTAGGAGGCATGTTATTATCATTATAAATTTGCATATCAAAACTTGGGATACTAAAAATATCATCTTCATTAAGCGTAGCATCCCCAAGCTTGTGGCTTTGCATATCATTAGCATCATGGATATTCAAGGAATTTATACTAACAACATTGCAATCATGCTCATCATTCAAATATTTAGTGCCAAACATTCTAATGCATTCTTCTTCTAGCACTTGAGCACAATTATCGTAATCCTTATTCTCAAGATAGATATTAAAAAGATAAAGCGTATGAGGCAAAATTAATTCCATTTTTAATTTTCTTTTATAAACTAAACTAGTGATAAAACAAGAAACTAAAAGACTCGATTGCAAGATCTAAAGATATACCTTCAAGTGCTAACCTCCCCGGCAACGGCGCCAGAAAAGAGCATGATGTCTACTACACAACCATCTTCTTGTAGACATTGTTGGGCCTCCAAATGCAGAGGTTTGTAGGACAGTAGCAAATTTCCCTCAAGTGGATGACCTAAGGTTTATCAATCCGTAGGAGGCGTAGGATGAACATGGTCTCTCTCAAGCAACCCTGCAACCAAATAACAAAGAGTCTCTTCTGTCCCCAACACACCCAATACAATGGTAGATTGTATAGGTGCAGTAGTTCCGCGAAGAGATGATGATACAAGTGGTATATGGATGGTAGATAAAGGTTTTTGTAATCTGAAAATATAAAAACAGCAAGGTAACTAATGATAAAAGTGAGCGTAAACGGTATTGCAATGCATTAAAACAAGGCCTAGGGTTCATACTTTCACTAGTGCAAGTCCTCTCAACAATAATAACATAATTGGATCATATAACTATCCCTCAACATGCAACAAAGAGTCTCTCCAAAGTCACTAATAGCGGAGAACGAACGAAGAGATTATGGTATGGTACGGAACCACCTCAAAGTTATTCTTTCCAATCAATCCGTTGTGCTATTCCTATAAGTGTCACAAACAGCCCTAGCGTTCGTACTAGAATAACACCTTAAGACACAAATCAACCAAAACTCTAATGTCACCTAGATACTCCAATGTCACCTCAAGTATCCGTGGGTATGATTATACGATATGCGTCACACAATCTCAGAATCATCTATTCAACCAACACATAGAACCTCAAAGAGTGCCCCAAAGTCTCTACCGGAGAATCACGACGAAAACGTGTACCAACCCCTATGCATAGGTTCATGGGCGGAACCCGCAAGTTGATCACGAAAACATACATCAAGTGAATCACGTGGTATCCCATTGTCACCACAGATACACACGGCAAGACATACATCAAGTGTTCTCAAATCTTTAAAGAATCAATCCGATAAGATTACTTCAACGGGGAAACTCAATTCATTACAAGAGAGAAGAGGGGGAGGAGAAACATAAGATCCAACTATAATAGCAAAGTTTGTGATACATCAAGATCGTATATCCTCAAGAACACGAGAGAGAGAGATCAAACACATAGCTACTGGTATATACCCTCAGCCCCAAGGTAGAACTACTCCCTCCTTGTCATGGAGAGCACCAGGATGATGAAGAAGGCCACCGGAGAAGGATTGCCCCTCCGCAGGGTGCCGGAACAGGTCTAGATTGGCTTTCGGTGGCTACGGAGGCTTCTGGCAGCGGAACTCCCGATCTATTGTGTGTTCTGGAAGTTTTAGTGTACGTGAGTATATATGGGTGCAGGAACTACGTCGGTGGAGCTTCGGGGGCCCGATGAGGCAGGGGGCGCGCCCTAGGGGGGCGCCCCCACCCTCGTGAGCACCTCCCTTGGCTCCTGACGTGGGGTCCAAGTCCATCTGGTAGCTTTCCTTCCAAAAATAACTTCTCCAGTTGATTTCATTCCGTTTCATCTCCGTTTGATATTCCTTTTCTTCGAAACACTGAAATAGGCAAAAAACAGCAATTCTGGGCTGGGCCTCCGGTTAATAGGTTAGTCCCAAAAATAATATAAAAGTGGATAATAAAGCCCAATATTGCCCAAAATAGTAGATAGCATAGCATGGAGCAATCAAAAATTATAGATACATTGGAGACGTATCACGTAGCTCTCGATCTGCTCCAGATGGCCAAGCGAGTTGGCCCGCAGTGCAAAGCCGCCGAATACGAAGATCTGTTCGGGGAGGAAAACCTCACCCTGGACCGCATCGTTACCGATGATCAAAGGAGCCATCAAGACTTACGGTGACGGCACAGTGGAACTCTCAATGAAAGCACCAATGTCGGTGTCAAAACCGGCGGATCTCGGGTAGGGAGTCCCGAAATGTGCGTCTAAGGCGGATGGTAACAGGAGGCGGGGGACACGATGTTTACCCAGGTTCGGGCCCTCTTGATGGAGGTAATACCCTACGTCCTGCTTGATTGATCTTGATGATATGAGTATTACAAGAGTTGATCTACCACGAGATCGTAGAGGCTAAACCCTAGAAGCTAGCCTATGGTATGATTGTATGTCGTCCTATGGACTAAACCCTCCGGTTTATATAGACACCGAAGGGGGCTAGGGTTACACAGAGCCGGTTACAAGGGAGGAGATCTACATATCCGTATTGCCAAGCTTGCCTTCCACGCCAAGGAGAGTCCCGTCCGGACACGGGACAAAGTCTTCAATCTTGTATCTTCATATTCCAATAGTCCGGCCAAAGGATATAGTCCGGCTGTCCGGAGAACCCCTAATCCAGGACTCCCTCACCGGCCGTCATAGGGTGTGCCCAATGTGTGGAGTCCTACTAGGACTCCCTAGTCCTAGTAGGATTCCACCTCCCACATGGAATAGGAAAAAGGGAAGGGAGAAGGAGAAGGAAGGAAGGGGGTGCTGGTGTCAAAACCGGTGGATCTCAGGTAGGGGGTCCCGAGCTGTGTGTCATGGATCGATGGGTAACAGGAGACAGGGGACACGATGTTTACCTAGGTTCATGCCCTCTTAATGGAGGGAATACCCTACTTCCTGCTTGATTGATGTTGATGAATATAGAGATTACAAGAGTTGATCTATCCCGAGATCATATGTTGTGGTCTAAACCCTAGGGGTATGATGATTAATGTCATAATAATCTATCAACTAGCCTGACCTTGGCTTATATAATGCACCAGAGGCCTAGGATAACAAGAGTACTAGCTGAATACATTGGTGGAGAGGAGTCCTTGTCTTGATCACCATGTCTTGTGGAATACTCCGTGTATGCGGCATGGAATGCCCGACGTGGCCCATGAGTGAACCGCCATGGGGGTCCTTGGCCCGATCCACCTAGTCGGGAGATGATGTGGTGAGTACCCCCTAGTCCAGGACACCGTCAGTAGCCCCCTGAACCGATCTTCAAGTTGGGGACGCTCCTCGATCCTTCCGAACTGTTCTTCATCTTTGGTCGTTGGTCTTGAAAACTGGTTCAAGAAATCTCCTCATCTTCGATCTTGAGGATCGCCAAGGTGAATTTGAAGAGTTTATATGTCGGGTATCCAAGGATCCCCTTTAAGCTCTCGGCCTTTATCAATGCCTTATTATTACATTTTACGCCACACCTCGGGTTTGAAGTTGTTCTCGTGCAGCAGTGTCCTCTTGTATCCGAGATCCAACGCCGAACTGCATTCGGGATATCTTTTGCAGCCGAGCACCAACACCGGACTATATCCGAGCTCCAACACCGGACTATATCCGAGCTCCAACGCCGGACTATATCCGAGGTGTCATAGATCACCTTGTCTTGAAAAAGTTTTAAGGAGGTTATCCGAGTTTAACACTGAAAATTTCTCCATGGAACGAGCCATTTGAATCTGGGCTTTATGCTGGACCATTTCCGAGCTCCAACGATGGTCAGCGACCGAGGTGTCATAAACTACCTCGGTCTTTTAAAAGATTGAACGAATTGAGCCAAGCTTAATGCTAGAATTGCCCCCTATGGAGCCAGCCACTAGTGCCCGAGCTTTATGCCGGACTGCTTCCGAGGTGGTGCACCACCCCGACCGCGGGCTGATTTTTGTGAATATTTTTGATTGGTGCAATTTATTCTCTGCCGAGATATATAGCCAGTATATGTATATCCAGTAGCCCTCAAGGTGTGTGTCGGCCTAAAACCCGAGATGCACCTGAAGGAAAACATAAAACTGCTGATCCTAGTAGCCCCTGAGACTCAGGTCGATTTGCAAAATTGGCCTGAGGATAAACACCTAGCTCGGCAGCATACGTATGAATAGAAACGTAGTGTAATATATTAGAAATAATGATCGGCATACAGGCCCCTGAGAGAGGGTTCTGAGAAGTCGTCGTGACATATTAGCTTGATGCCGAATAAGTCCTAGATGTTACTTAGTGTTGTCCGAAGACGCGATTGCCCATAGTTCGGTCATGCCGAACATGGAGCACTCTGAATTCTCTGCATTGAATAAGCAATGTAGTAGCCCCTGAGACATAGGTCGGGTGGCAACACAAGATCAGGGGATTGATGTGCCCCTTTAGTAGTAGTGAATGATAAGCCCGAAGCCCAGTAGCCCCCGAGCCTTAATGCGGGCACGGGTGGCCGAGTTAAGGATCGATATCCGAAGTAAAATCACAAATTATGTGTAATGATTGTATGTATCCAAGTACTTTACATCATTAATGCTCGAATCCGCATTGTACAAAACTTTGTTGACCGACCATCAGCTTCCACCTCCTCGGCCAGTAGCCGAGGAGTGTTTGTCCTACTTTATAAAGCCTTATGAGGGCAAAGATTTATGACAAACAAGGAAATCCGGCCATACGGTTTTATAAACAAAGGTATGCAGAGAGATATGTTATATTACTGTTTATCATAAGGAATGTCTTCCAAAGAAAATAGTCCCGCTATCGGTTCCTTTCTTTGGGTTGTCATGCTAAGCATGATCATGAAACCTCAGCTCCGATCAACGTGGGAGCAAAATATTGAGGATTTAGTTTGGGGAAAGTTCCCGAACTATGTGGTCTTAATGAACCAAAATTTTCACTTCCATCGTTGCCGACCAATTATATCCTGTAAGATCGCTAGCTTTCAGCTTCACCCAGTCTAAGGTACTAACTCGGATGACCTGGTAGTAACAATCACAGAGGTGCTTCCTTTACCGCCTAGCCGAACAATCGAGAACGTAGGGGTAAGCACAGGAGCCAGGCAACCCAGCTTGGCCAAAATCTTAAGTCAAATTGATGCATATTTATGGCTTTATGACAATGATTGCGGAAGGCAGGCTTCGTATCTTAAATACAAACACCGATGATATATTTATTTTGACTCTATTGCGACCATTTATAAGTTGAAAGTGGCCCACTGTCGGCTTCCGCCCCCTTGTCGATGTTACGCAGGGTGTTTTTGGAATAACATGACAACCCTTAGCCGACGTCTCGATGCCCGAAGGTGGTTGTGTTAGCGGAAACGAGGCAATCAGATATGCGGGCTTTATAACTTTCACTTAGTCATAGGAGTTTAAAGTTGGGAGGCCAGTTACTAGCCCCCGGTTAGTGTTCGGCGAAAGTCAAGGTCAAGCCGTAAACACTTCGACCAATGTTATGAATGGCCCGTCATTTAACACGGGGTGACCTCTATCGATCTTATAGTTTAACACAGTCATCGGATCGCTGAACAATTTGCGCTTATTGTGACAGTCAGTTTTTGTCTTTCTCCACTCAGGTGCTTTAACCATGCTAGCCACAATTGCTGTGGTTCTCCCTTTGCACACCTAGCCGAACAAAGCGGAACGTAGGAGGCAAGAATAGGAGCCGGGCAACCCAACTATTGACCGAAGACACAATTCGAAACTGATGCATATATAGCAATATCCGAGAATGTTTTTTCGAACCTCTAAAGGTGTCCGGCGTTGCACTGCGAGACTTATGCTGGAAACACACAAATAGTTTAAAAGTGCCATAGGCTTGGAAACGAAAAAACTCCAGTAAAAAATTGACGTCCGAACTAGATCATGTGTTCGGTGCCAATCCGAAAATTGGTCTTAGAGAAGAAAATTGTGCTTCTATAATGCTTTAACATGACACATCCTATCTCAAGACTTAAAGCGGGTCATCCCATGGCTTCAACCTCCTATCCCGAAGGCGGAGTACTTCTCGTTAGGCCAGTTTAGCAAACTAAACTCTAGCGGCTTTGAGAGAGAAATTAGGCTCCCCGGCTATTGACCACACACTCACGTCGAAAAACGGAGTGATAGAAAAAGACTTTGCAATGACTAAGAAGAAGAACACTTATTACAAAACAGCTCACATAAATTTAAGAGCACCAAGTGACTTGGGTAAAAGATTTTTATGATTGTATGTACCGAAGTACTTATATCATATCTGTGTTCACCTGAACTTTAAATGCGTCTTAACCGACCGTCGGCTTCTCCCTCTTCGGTCAAGGGCCGAAAAGTGTTATGTACTCCACCTGTCGAGAATATCGATGGTGTTTCCGATAACCAGGAAATCAGGCCATAAGGCTGTAACAAACAAAGCGCGCTCGGGGAACTTATGCTATATTACTGACGAAGTGTAAGAAGCATCTTCGAAAAAAATAGTACCCGCACCGATACCTTTCTTCGGTTGCACATTGTTACTATGAGACTTGTGCAATAGATTTTTTGTACTCATGAGTTCCATTGTGTGCCGACCATGATTGAAAACAATAAGAGCGCTAGCTTTCGGCTTCACCCAGTCTGAGGTCCGAGCTCGGATGACCCGATCGTGACAATCGCAGAGGTTCTCCCTTTACTCCCTAGCTGAACAATCGGGAATGTAGGGGTAAACACAGGAGCAAGGAAACACACCTTGCGGAACACTTAAGTCAACATGGTGCATATTGTGGCGTAATACACAAACAAGGAACGAAGCCATACAAGTATAATCATATGCAAAAGGAAAAGCTTCACAAAACAAGCCCCCAAGTAGACGGGGTATTTGAATTTGTATGTCACAAACAAAGTTTTGACAAGGAAGTTTTTCATAAACAACTTTTTGCCAAAAAAGTATAATGCTTGGTCGAACCGAACAAAATTAAAAACTGAAAGTTTTTTAGCATGAAGGCGACTTAGCTGGTAATGTGTTTGGCATTGATGACGCAGTCCGAGCTTGATGTGGCACAAGGTTCCATTCCCCAAGCCGGTCCCGAGGTGGCGAAGCGAAGAGCTCGGCACTCCGGAGTGGTGACATAGCACGGCCAATGCAGGCCGGCAGAGTGACGCCGAAGTCCCCGACATGGGTTAATGAAGTGTTGAAGAAGCCCCTCGTCCAGCCAAGGTGACAACACTGCCCGACCAGAATCATTTACCTGTGCACAAAAATAGTGCAAACCGGAGATAATCGTAATAATAATAAATTAAAAAAATTGTTGCCTAATAAATAATTTATGCAAAGTGAGTAATAAAGGAAACATGGCCTGTGCACCGTACACTCGATGAGGTAGAGCTCTCTCGGTGGTACCTGATGACCCAGAAGTATAGGGGATCTATCATAGTCCTTTTGATAATTAAGAGTGTCGAACCCAACGAGGAGCAGAAGGAAATGATAAGCGGTTTCCAGCAAGGTATTCTCTACAAGTACTGAAATAAGTGGTAACAGATAGTTTTGTGATAAGATAATTTGTAACAAGCAACAAGTAACAAAAGTAAATAAGGTGCAGCAAGGTGGCCCAATCCTTTTTGTAGCAAAGGACAAGCATGAACAAACTCTTATATGATGTAAAGCGCTCCCGAGGACACATGGGAATATCATCAAGCTAGTTTTCATCACGTTCATATGATTCGCGTTCGGTACTTTGATAATTTGGTATGTGGATGGACCGGTGCTTGGGTACTACCCTTACTTGGACAAGCATCCCACTTATGATTAACCTCTATTGCAAGCATCCGCAACTACAACAAAAGTATTAAGATAAACCTAACCATAGCATGAAACATATGGATCCAAATCAGCCCCTTACGAAGCAACGCATAAACTAGGCTTTAAGCTTCTGTCACTCTAGCAACCCATCATCTACTTATTACTTCCCAATGCCTTCCTTAGGCCCAAATAATGTTGAAGTGTCATGTAGTCGACGTTCACATAACACCACTAGAGGAGAGACAACATACATCTCATCAAAATATCGAACGAATACCAAATTCACATGACTACTAATAGCAAGACTTCTCCCATGTCCTCAGGAACAAAAGTAACTACTCACAAAGCATAAACATGTTCATAATCAGAGGGGTATTAATATGCATATAGGATCCTAACATATGATATTTGACCAATTAAACCAACTAGCATCAACTACAAGGAGTAATTAACACTACTAGCAACCTACTAGCACCAATCCCGGACTTGGAGACAAGAATTGGATACAAGAGATGAACTAGGGTTTTGAGATGAGATGGTGCTAATGAAGATGTTGATGGAGATTTCCCTCTCCTGATGAGAGGAGCATTGGTGATGATGATGGCGATGATTTCCCCCTCCGGGAGATAAGTTTCCCCGGTAGAACAGCTCCACCAGAGCCCTAGATTGATTCTGCCAAGGTTCTCCCTCGTGGCGGCTGAGTTTTATCCGAGAAGATGGCTTATGATTTTTTTCCCATCGAAAGACTCCATATAGCAGAAGATGGCCACCGGAGGGCCACCAGGGGTCCCACGAGGTAGGGGGCGCGCCCAGGGGGTATGGCACGCCCCCACCCTCATGGGCAGGGTGTGGCCCCCCTGGTGAAGTTCTTGCTCTCGATATTTTTTATATATTTGGAAAACATCTTCTATGAAGTTTCAGGACTTTTGGAGCTATGCAGAATAGGTCTCCAATATTTGCTCCTTCTCCAGCCCAGAATCCCAGCTGCCGGTATTCTCCCTCTTTACGTAAACCTTGTAAAATAAGAGAGAATATGCACAAGTATTGTGACATAATGTGTAATAATAGCCCATAATGCAATAAATATTGATATAAAAGCATGATGCAAAATGGACGTATCAACTCCCCCAAGCTTAGACCTCGCTTGTCCACAAGCGAAAATCCGAAAGCGAAAAATGTGTCCACATGTTTAGAGATAGAGGTGTCGATAAAAATAAAATACGGACATGAGGGCATCATGATCATTCTTAGAACAACAACTTATATAATTCTTGTCATATAATCTCTAATGCTAGAGTAATAATTCAATCACAATATCACGTATGAATCGTAAACTTCATTGAAAACTAACAAACTACAATCTCAGTCATTGAAGCAATTGCAATTTATCATAACATAGGAAAGAGTCAATGTATAAGAGCTTTTCAGCAATTCCACATACTCAACTATCATATAATCTTTCACAATTGCTGACACTCACGCAATACTTATGGGTATGGAGTTTTAATCGGACACAGAGAAAGATAGGGGCTTATAGTTTTGCCTCCCGACGTTTTACCTCAAGGGTAATGTCAACAGTAATAGTTCATGAAAACTCACATCCAATTAGCCATATATACCAGGATCTTTCCAACATATTGTGCTTGCCAAAGGATAAAATGTAAAAAGGAAGGGTGAAGATCACCATGACTCTTATGCAATGTAGGAGATAAAAGTAAAAGACAGGCCCTTCGCAGAGGGAAGCAGATGTTGTCATGCACTTTTATGGTTGGATGCACAAAATCTTAATGCGAAAGAACGTCACTTTATATTGCCACTTGTGATATGGACCTTTATTATGCAGTCTATCGCTTTTATTACTTCCAAATAACACGATCGTGTAAAGCTTATTTCCTCCACACCAATCAATCATACATATTTAGAGAGCAATTTTTATTGCTTGCACCGATGACAACTTACTTGATGGATCCTACTCAATCCATAGGTAGATATGGTGGACTCTTATGGAAAGACTGGTTTAAGGGTATTTGGAAGTACAACTAGTATCTCTACTTGATGCAATGAATTTGGCCAGCATGAGGGGGAAAGGCATGTTGGAAGATCCAAGACAATATAATTCATCTCAGATGTAAGAAAACATAACCCATTATGTTGTCTTTCTTGTCCAATGTCAACTCTTTAGCATGTCATATTTTAATGAGTGCTCACAATCATAAAAGATGTCCAAGATAGTATATTTATATGTGAAGACCTCTCTTTCTTTATTACTTCCTATTAATTGCAACGATGACCAAAACTGTGTTTGTTAACCCTCAACAACTTTTATTCATCATACTCTTTCTATGTGAGCTCATTACTCTCCATAAGACTCACATGATCTCTTTGTTTCTTTTTATTTCTTTCTCTTTTATTTTATTCACTTAGGATCATGGCAAAATAATCAAGCCCTTGACTCAACACTAATCTTTATTATATAGCTCACGGACTCGATTACATAGAAGGATAATAAAGCAAAACTCACAACTAGATCACACTAAAAACTTTTAATCTACTAGATCAAGATATTACCAAAAGGATCAAACTAAGAAAAACAGTAAAGATAAAGTGATGGTGATATGATACCAGGGCACTCCCCCAAGTTTGGCAGTTGCCAAGTGGAGTGCCCCTTTGTTGGTGAATAAGGTGGGGATGTTGATGATGGATAGTCGCACATTGAGCGTAGTAGGTCTTCTAACTTGTGGATAATGCCCTTGAGTGCGATGATATGCTCCTTCAACAAAATATTTTCATGTGTGAGATACTTATTTTGTATACGAGCTAACTCAATCATCTTAAAAGCTTCAATTTCTATTGGGGTAAGAAGATTGTGATCCAGTTGAAGGGTGTCTTCTGTTGCCAGAACTTGGTCCTCCATAGCCTTCTTAATCCCTTCATCCTTGTTGATCTCCATGGGTTCTTATCTCTTCACCTCTATCTTCATTAGCCAAGCATCGTTGCCCTCATGGTTGGAGGAGGAGGGAGATGACATAGTGTCTGGCCTTGACAACCCTGACAGAAAACAGCTCGAAACAAAGATAGGAGATATTTGCGTGATACGGGAGTCAAAACCCCCGGGAGATTATATAATGAATTTTTACTGACCAAAATACGTGTCGTGTATGAAAACGGAGTCCGGAGAGCACACGAGGTGCCCATGAGGTAGGGGGGCGCGTCCAGTAGGGTAGGGCGCATCCTCCACACTGGTGGAGGCCTCGTGTCCTTCCCGGACTGCTTCTTATTTTTCTATTTTTCTAAATATTCCAAAATGGAGAAATATTGCCTTAAAAATTGTTTTGGAGTCGGTTTACTTACTGTACCACATACCTATTCCTTTTCGGAGTCTGAAACATTCCGAAAAGTGTCCCATATGTATTCCTCCGGGGTTACCGTTTCAATAACATTGGTTTCAACATTTATGGGATTACCTGAGATATAGTGTTTGATTCTTTGACCGTTCATGACCTTCAGATTTATGCCTTCGAAGTTGTTGATTTTTATGGCACCGGAATGGTAGACCTCCTCGATAACATAAGGACCTTCCCATTTAGAGAGAAGGTTTCCTGCGAAAAATCTTAAACAAGAGTTGTATAGCAATACATAATCACCTACATTAAACTCACGCTTTTGTATCCTTTTGTCATGCCATATTTTAACTTTTTCTTTAAACAACTTGGCATTTTCGTAGGCTTGGGTTCTCCATTTATCGAGTGAGCTAATATCAAATAACCTCTTCTCACTGGCCAGTTTAAAATCATAATTAAGATCTTTAATAGACCAATAAGCCTTGTGTTCTAGTTCGAGAGGTAAGTGACATGCTTTTCCATAGACCATTTTATATGGCGACATACCCATAGGATTTTTATATGCAGTTCTATAGGCCCATAATGCATCATCAAGTTTCTTGGACCAATTATTTCTAGACCTATTAACAATCTTTTGCAAAATTAATTTGAGTTCTCTATTACTCAATTCTACTTGACCACTAGACTGAGGGTGATAAGGAGATGCAATTCTATGATTAACATCATATTTAGCAAGCATTTTACGGAAAGCACCATGAATAAAATGTGAACCACCATCAGTTATTAAATATCTAGGGACTCCAAATCTTGGAAAAATAACTTCTTTAAGCATTTATTAGAAGTGTTATGATCAGCACTACTAGTTGGAATAGCTTCTACCCACTTAGTAACATAATCAACAGCAACTAAAATATGTGTATAACGATTAGAGGAAGGAAAAGGTCCCATATAGTCAAAGCCCCAAACATCAAATGGTTAATTAACAAGTGAATAATTCATAGGCATTTCTTGACGTCTACTAATATTACCAATTCTTTGACATTCATCACAAGATAAGACAAACTTACGGGCATCTTTGAAGAGAGTAGGCCAATAAAAACCAGATTGTAGTACCTTATGTGCAGTTCTATCTCCAGCATGGTGTCCTCCATAAGCTTCGGAGTGACACTTGCGTAGGATCTGTTCCTACTCATGCTCAGGTACACAACGTCTAATAACACCATCTACTCCTTGTTTATAAAGATGTGGGTCATCCCAAAAGTAATGCCTCAAATCATAGAAGAACTTTTTCTTTTGCTGGTATGTGAAACTAGGTGGTATAAAATTAGCAACAATGTAATTAGCATAATCGACATACCATGGAGAAGTATGAGTAGCATTTATGACATTTAATTGCTCATTAGGAAAGCTATCATCAATAGGTAGTGGGTCATCAAGCATATTTTCAAACCTAGACAAGTTGTCTGCAACGGGGTTCTCAGCTCCTTTTCTATCAACAATGTGCAAATCAAATTCTTGTAGCAAGAGAATCTGTTGGGTGGTAGGTGCGACATATGCCAACGGGTGGCTTATCATTGTGGGAGCCAGTAAGACGTCGTCGGTGCCTGGAAACGGGATGAGGCAAAGACATGCACGCCGGCGAATCTTACCCAGCTTCGGGGCTCTTCGTGGAGATAACACCCCTACTGCTGCTCTGCGGGGTCTCCGCATGATCACTAGGTGGACAAGTAGCTACACAATGCTCCTTGAGCTGTTCGGTGGGAGGAGGAAGAAGGGCACGGCTAGCTTGCTTCTTCTCCTTGCGTGGTGTCTAAAACTAGCTGGGGGTTCCCACCCTTTGCATGGGTGCCCCGGGGGGTTTATATAGGCCTACCCCCCGGGGGTACAATGGTAATCCGACTGAGCGCGGGGCCCAGCCGTCTGTGACTGCGCTCGCCGGCTTCTGCACCGGCTGCTGGGGCCCGCCGACTGGTGGGTCCCGTCGGCTGCCGGCCCCTTGGTCGATAGGTAGGCCCCACCATCCAGGACCTGGTCGGCGGCTGGTTACTGTCGCTCCATCTTGGTGACGTGGGCTTCGTCGTGGTAAGCGTGGCTATAGTGCCGCCGTCCGGCGGGCGATCGCTGTAGCCTTACTGCGTCTTGTCTCCTTAATGGGGCGTCTCCTTCGAGGGGGGGGAAGCGAGCCGGCTGCGGGGAGCCGGCCCCGTCTCAGGCCGACTGGGGGAGGCCTGGCCGCCTTTGGGCATCTCTCTGCCCGAAGGGGCCCACCGCCCGTGGGCCGCGCTGGCGGCTCGTCGTGGGTGACATCAGGGTCAACATGGCAACAGTGCCGCGCCGGACGGGTCATGCCCACTCCGTACGGCGCACTGTGCCAGGCGTGCTCCGGGATTCAGGGGTGGCAGGTTTCACTGTAGCCACGCCCCGTCACACCGCCGCTGGGTGGATGCGAACTTTGAGGGTACGGTCTCGACCGCTTTATGGGAGCCGGCTTCTTGGAGTCGGCCTTCTCGCGGCCGGCTTCTCGAAGTCGGCCCTCCCATGGCTTTCTTCATGAGGGCTAAAGTCGGGCCGCCTTCCGAAAGCCGGCCTGGGTGACAGCCAGCAAGGGGAAGGCAGCCCCATGTCTTGGATTCTCGAGAGCCGGACGGGCTCGTAATTTTTTCGGAAGGGCCAGGGGAAGCCGGCTAGGCTACCCATGGCTATTTACTCCGACAGTAGTCCCCGAAGCTGATCGAGCTTCAAGGCGGACAAAGGGATGAGAAGCTTGGCCAGCTTCCTACCCTGAAGAGCTGGCTTTGCTGATGTATGCCGATTTCGGGGAGCCCTGCGTCTTGCAGGCGGGAAAGTGGTTGACCCGCGTGCTGACCGCGGGCCCTCCCGTGGGCCACGTGGCAGCGAGACCCTACCGGCGCATGCGCGCGACGGGACGCCGCCGCAGGCCCGGGCCCACCACTCCTAGGCCTCGGCCCGAACACTGATCTTCTGCGGCCCAGGTGGACCGCTCGCCTTCCCGTGGCGATTTTATTTCGCCGTTAGGGCGCAATAAACGCGGGAAGTGGGGGAGTGGGCACGATCGATCCCCACGTTTCCCCACGCCGCGCCTCCTCGGCTCCGCCACGCGAGCCTATAAATAGGGGGAGGAGGGGGAGAGACAGAGGTTCGCACGCTCTCTCTCGCTCCGCCCCTTCTCGCCCTCCTTTCTTCCTCTCGTTGCCGCTGCAGCCTCCCGTCTCAGCGCCGTCGCGCCGCGACATCGTCTTGCTCCCATGGCGCTGTCGAGCTCGTGGGACGGCTCCAACGTCCATGAGGACCATGTTGAGTTCCTCCGCCAGACTCGGCGCCTGCCCGACGCCAACCTCGTGCGGGTCCGCCTGGCGCCAGAGACGGAGATTTCGCCGGCACCGGAGGAGGGCGAGCGGGTTGTCTTCCGCTCGCACTTACTGCATGGCTTCGGCCTTCCGGCGAGCAGATTCCTGCGCTCCTTCCTCGAGTTCTACAATCTTCAGCCGCATCACCTCACGCCCAATGCGGTGATGCTGCTGTCGGCCTTCGTCTCTCTCTGTGAAGGTTTCTTGGGGCTGCTCCCCACGCTGGAGCTCTGAGGGAATTCTTCCAGAGCAAACTTGGTACCGTCGTCGCGGGCGTGCCCGCCCCCTGCGGGGCCTTTATCGCCATGAGGAGGTCGGGCGAGAACAACCCGTTCCCGTCCATCCCCCTGATCCAGTCGGTGAATATCTGGCAGAAGTCGTACTTCTACGTGAAGAACGTCGCCCAGCAAGGAGACCATGTCAACCTGCCGGCTTACGTAGCCGGCCCGCCGGCTGGGAGGTAGCTCTCATGGAGTTTCCGGTCCAGGTCACTGTCTCAGGCCGGGAACGCTGCCGTCTCCCGGCTTCGGGTGATGATCCAGTCGGAAGGCTTGTGCGGGGCCGACTTGGTGGCCACCTTCGTGGAGCGCCAGATAGTTCCTCTCCAAAGCCGGCCCCACATGATGTGTTAGATGAGCGGCCGCTTTGACACAAGCCGGCTGAGCACCAGGGAGATGCCTCATGCGGAGGTGTCGTACATGGTAAATTATATCTCCAATTGCAAGCTCGCCGAGGACTGGCGATACGGCAAGGCGCCGTATTCTCGCGCCAACCCTCCGCCCGTGGTAAGCTTTCCTCTCTTTGTTCTTTTTGTTGGTAGCCGGCTTTATGACGGCCAGCTACTGATCGGTCGGTTCTTCTTAGCAGAACTCCCTTCTTCCGCCGATGATCGGGGCCGCAGGGATA
Source organism: Triticum urartu (assembly GCF_003073215.2). NCBI lineage: Eukaryota > Viridiplantae > Streptophyta > Magnoliopsida > Poales > Poaceae > Triticum > Triticum urartu. Next base: position 643,328,360 of record NC_053023.1, on the reverse strand, counting down.
GAACGCTAGTACGTCCCCGACCGCACGGTGGACGACGTCGACGACCCGGATTTGGGGGCGGCCGCCATGGAAGAGGCCGTCGTGGGAGACGACGTCGAGCCCTGAGGCACAGGGCTTACCGCCAGCTTCGAGGACTGGCCGGATGATGCCGAAGCCGAAGTCGCCCCGCATCGCCAGCCGGCGGCCGACCATCAGGGCGCGGGCTCGTCCACCGCGCCGGCTGCCGGCGGCAGCGCACAAAAGCGCCGGGTCACGTCAATCCTCTTCGTCAATCGGCCGAAGAAGTCCAAAGCCTCCACCGTGGCGACCAAACGAGATGAGGCGGCCGCGAAAGTGGCCCGCTTCCGTAAGGCGGTGAAGAAGCCTCAGGCGGTCTCAGCGTAAGTCGTCGATTTCTTGGTCGTATGCTTTTCATCGTTCTCTCTTGTTCGAACATTCTTCCTAACCTTTCCCCGCTCGCTAGACAGGGCGCCGCTTTCCCTTGAGCGGGGTCCGGGCGGCTCCGTAGTTGGGCCGACTGGAGGGTCTTCGGGCTCCCGCCGCGTGGACCCCCGCGCCGACCTCAGGGAGGCCACGGAGCGGAACGCCCGTGAGGCGCGGGAGGAGCCTAAGGCGGCGGAAAAAGCGGCCGCCCAGGCGGCGAGGGAGCAGGCCGACGCGGCAGCCAAGGCCCAGGCGGAGGCGGCGACCGCGGAAACGGAGGCGGAGGGTTCACGTAACCAGCCTCCGCTGCTCGCCATTCCCCTCCGAGCCGTGGCTCCCGACACCCCATTACCCCTGGCGGAGGAAATCGTCCAAGACCCGCCGCTGATGGAGAGGAGGGAGGACCTCATGGCCTTCGCGGGGAGAGCACCGCCGGCAGCGCCAACCGGAGTGGGCCAAGGCAGCCAATCGTCGGCGGCACCAGAGGAGCCGGCCGGGGGTGAGCCGGAGGGCGGAGCCGGCTTCGAGGTGCAGCCGGTGACGCGTCGGCGCGCAGGGGGAGGCGCCGCTCCACCGGAGTCGCGCCGAGTTGCGGGCACCGGCCAGTCGGCGGAGGCTCTGGAGGCGGCCAGCACCGCCACGTCCTACTGGACTCCCAGCGGGGGGACTGGCGAACTGAATGTGGTGGCTCAAGAGGTCCGGAGCCGGCTTCAAGCTCAGACCGCCCTGCTGCAGCAGTATACCCAGGAGTTCCTGTCGACGCAGGCCGCCATCCGGGTGAGTCTTTCATTCTTGGCCGCTTTGGTCTCTTGATTTCTTCCGTGGGGGCGCGTCAGCGCACCCATTGGTGTAGTCCCCGAGATTCGGGCCGATTGCTGAGCAGTCGGGTCGGATCTTTCTAGACGACTACCTTATTTTTGCTTCCTGTCTGAACTTCCAGGAATATCATAACTCCCGTGCTGCTGCCTTCAACTCCCAGGCTCAGGAGTTGGGTCGGAAGACCGACGACCTGGTTAACAGCCGAAGTAATTTCTTGATCTTGTCTGTCTCCTGTGGGGGCGCGTCAGCGCACCCACTGGGTGTAGTCCCCGAGATTCGGGCCGACTGCTGGGCAGTCGGGTCGGATCTTCCTTGACGACTTTTTCCTTATTGGTTTTTTCTTTCTTTCGTTTTTCGTGCTTTCAGGGGCCAACGCCGACTTGAGGAGGGAGCTCAGCGAAGCGCAGGCCGCCCTTCGTACCAAGGATGCTGAGCACGACGCCTTGGTCCAAGAGCGTGACCGCCTGGCCAAGAAGCTGGCCGACCAAGAGGAGGGCCTTAAGGCGGCCCTGCAGAAAGCGCAGGATAGCGAGGCCGCCCTGAAGGCAGAGTTTGAGACCGAGGAGGCGAGCTGGGTTGAGACCCGGCGAGCGCTGGATGAAGGCTTCGGCCGCATCGAGGACTTGATCGACAGTAAGCCACCTTCCTCGCTCCTCTCCTGCCCCTTGCTGCCTGGTTTTTGGCCTGACTTGTGCTGCTGCCTATTTTCTTGTGCAGACTACTTTCCCGGCTACTCCGCCTTCGCCGCCCAAACCATCGAGGCCCATCGCAAGGCGCGCCGTCAGGCGGGGGTTAACATCGCGCCAGACGCGAATCGGACGCTTGAGGAGCAGCTCTTGGCTGTCCAAGCGCGGCTGCAGCCGGCTCACCGGATGCTTCACCGGCTCCAACGTGCCGGGGCGCAGGTGTTGGCCGCCCTCTGGCCCGGTGAGACGATCCCCCGCACCCCAAGCCGGACTGCCGACTGGCTGGAGGTCGCAGTCGGTCGCTTTGAAGCTTGGAAGGCGTCAGCGGCCCGTCTTGGAGCCGGGCGGGCGTTGGAGTTCGTTCGAGCTTGGTACCCAAGGCTGAACCTGGACCAGCTGCGCACTTGGTGGCTGGAGGCCGACGCGGAGCTGGAGGAGGTGCGGCCGGCTATCACCCAGCGTGCTTCGACGATCGCCGAGTGCACCGACATCAGCATTTTTGCACCTGAACTCAATGATGACGGCGTTGCCCAGCCGGAGGAGTGGTTCGGGCTGAACCCGGCGGTGGGCGAGGACTCGGCAGAGGAGATCGCCTCCAGTGACGAGGGCGAGGATGACAAAGAAGAGGACGGTGAAGACATCGAGCCGGCTAGTGGAACAACCGGCCGGCCTCAGGCTGACTGTGCCTCCAGCAACGAGGCACGTGGAAGCGCGCCCTCTGCGGGAGGCGGTGATCAATCCGAGGTCCGCCAGCCGGCCACTCCTTTAGCCGGCACAACCGTCTCCGCCGACCAGCCCGGCTCGTCGGCCGCTCCGCCAGCTTGACCTGCCGTCCTTATTTTTCCTACTTGTTGTCTTTTGAACAATCTTTATTAAGCTTTCGCAGTTCCACCCACTGGGGGTGTGTCCAAACTATGTTGAATGCTGGCCTTATGGAGGTCTTTTATGTAAATATTATTATGTGCATGTTTGGTTTCCATTCGCATATGCTTTTTATCCTTAAGCTTTTTCCTTTGCCGCCTTCCCTCTTTGGGGAGGCAAGTACTCGAGCTTTCTTGGATTGAAGTGAAGTGAATGGAAACCGGCCGGCCGGCTACTCTGGTAGTCGGTCGGTGATAGGCGGCAAACCGGCTTTTGTTATATTAGTCCGTTGGTCCTTGGCCATTTTTCGTGTGGGCATCCTTTCCTGCTTTTGGCTCTTGCCAGCCGGACAGCCGGTTCTTCGAACTGCGACTTTGGCAAGAGCTAAGCCTGGGTGTCGGCACACTACTTGTCTGACCGCGGGTAGGACTTCTAATATAACTCCAGTCGACCAGTCCCCGGGCCGACTAGTCGAACCCGGTGCCGGATGGAACAAGTAAATGAAATGACAAGGTCATAAGCATGATACTTTTCATTCATAGATAAAAGATGGCAGTCCCCGAGCCCTCCTCGGGGGGACTATTGTCTCGTATTTAGTACAAAAGTTAGCGTGATACATACTGCATTTCAACTGTAAAATCTTCGAAGGAGGTTGGCGTTCCATGGTCGTTCCGACTCCTTGCCAGAGTCGTCTCTCTTTCGTGCCTTCGGCTTCTGCGCGTCGATTAGGTAGTAGGAATCGTTCCCTAGAGCTCTGCTGATGACAAAGGGGCCCTCCCAAGGGGCCGAGAGCTTGTGCTGGTCGGCTGTTCGCTGGATCAGCCGGAGCACTAGATCGCCCTCTTGGAAAGATCTTGGCCTGACCTTCCGACTGTGGTAGCGGCGCAAACCCTGCTGGTAGATGGCAGACCGGCTGAGGGCTAATAGCCGGCCTTCTTCCAGCAGGTCGACGCTGTCTTCTCGTGCTTCCTTGGCCTCCGCCTCCGTGTACATGGTTACCCGGGGCGAGTCGAACTCGATGTCGGTTGGGATGATCGCCTCGGCACCATACACGAGGAAGAAAGGAGTGAAGCCGGTTGACTTGTTTGGGGTTGTGCGCAGACTCCAGAAGACAGCCGGCAGCTCATCGAGCCAACAGCCGGCTAAACACTCCAGTGGTACGACCAGTCGGGGCTTGATGCCGGAGAGGATGAGGCCGTTGGCCCGCTCGACCTGGCCGTTTGACTGCGGGTCGACGACGGACGCTAAGTCCAGCCGGATACCTTGTTCTGCACAGAAACGTGCCAAGGCTCCTTTGGGAAAATTCGTGCCATTGTCGGTGATGATGCTGTGTGGCACGCCGTACCGAATTGTTATGTCTGCGATGAATGTCACAGCAGTCGGCCCATTCAGCTTCTTGATCGGCTTTGCCTCAATCCACTTGGTGAATTTGTCCACGACGACAAGCAAATGAGTCATGCCGCCGCGCGCCGTCTTGAATGGGCCCACCATGTGCAGTCCCCAAACGGCGAAGGGCCAGGTGAGGGGAATGGTCTTGAGTGCCGAAGCCGGCATGTGTTGCTTGGAGCTGAAGAGTTGGCACCCTTTGCAATATTTAACTATTTCTTTGGCGTCATCCAAAGCAGTCGGCCAAAAGAAACCATGGCGGAAAGCTTTGGCGATGAGTGATCTTGAGGCTGCATGGTGGCCGCATTCTCCTTGGTGAATGTCTCTGAGGATTGCAATGCCCTTCTCTTGCTCGACGCACCGTTGAAGGACTCCAGTGACACTGCGCTTGACGAGTTCTCTGTTGACGACTGTGTATGCTACAGCTCGACGTTGGACTTGTCTTGCCTCTGTTTCGTCAGCCGGCAGATCTTGGTTTACTAGGAAGTTGAGGATGGACTGAGCCCATGATGGAGCCGCGACTTCTCCTACTTCCAATGTGGCTACTGCCACCAGGGTGGGCGGGCCGGGTGGTGAAATGCTGGAGTCGGCCGCCGGCTGTTGTGTTGGTGCAGTCCCCGGGCCGGCTACTGCAGTCCCTGAGCCGGGTGTGGCAGTCCCCGAGCCGTTTGCCGAAGTCGCCGGGCCGACTACTGAAGTCCCGGGGTCGCCTGCTTGGTTCTTCGAGCCGGACCCGGCCGCGTCGGGGTCAGGCGGTACGAAGATGGAATCGGACTCTGGAGACGGCTTGAGGAGGCGTTGCAGAGCGACGCCGGTTGGTATTTCTTGCCGAGTGGAGCCTATTCGAGCCAGGGCATCGGCTGGCTCGTTGTCGGCTCGCGGTACATGGAGGAACTCGCATCCTTTAAAGTATCCACTGAGTTGTTGAACCAGGAAGTGGTAGCTTGCCATATTTGCGTCCTTGGCGTCCCAGTCGCCGGATGATTGCTGAACCACCAAGTCTGAGTCACCATAACATAGGATCCTGCGGATGCCGAGTTCCTTGGCAAGCCGGATCCCGTGTATGAGTGCCTCGTACTCGGCTACATTGTTGGAGGCAGCAAACTGAATCTGCAGCGTGTATCTGAGCTTGTCGCCTTTGGGAGAGGTAAGGACGACGCCGGCTCCCAAGCCGGTGCGCATCTTGGACCCGTGAAAGTGCATGCGCCAATGGGTGGAGTCGGGAGCCGGCGGCAGGTACTGGGTCTCGGCCCAGTTGACGAGGAAGTCGGCTAGTGCTTGGGACTTGATGGCGGTGCGGGGCTGATAGAAGATTGTGTAAGGGGCCAGCTCGATGGCCCATTTTGCCACCCGGCCGGATGCGTCCCGGCTGCCTATGATCTCGGCCAGCGGGGCGGTGCATACGACCGTGACGGGATGCTCTTGAAAGTAGGGCTTCAGCTTCTTGGCGGTGAAGTACACGCCGTAACACATCTTCTGGTAGTGCGGGTAGTTCTGCGTTGAAGCGGACAGCACCTCGCTCAAATAATACACCGGCCTCTGGACCGGCTGGGCTCGGCCTTCTTCTGGGCATTGGACTACGATGACGGTGCTGCCATCCGGCTGGTTGCGGCAATGTAAAGGAGCATGGGCTCTTTCTCAGTCGGCGTTCGGAGACCAGGAAGCCTAGGAGCTGGCCGGCTGGCACTCCGTACACGCATTTCTCGGGGTTGAGCTTGATTTGGAACCGGCGTAGGTTCTCAAACGTTTCTTTGAGGTCTTCCAGCAAGGTGCCGCGCTTCTCCGTCTTCACCACAATGTCGTCCACGTAGACGTGAGCATTTCTGCCGAGTTGCTTGAGAAGGCACTTCTGCATGCAACACTGAAAAGTAGCACTGGCATTTCTCAAGCCGAATGTCATAGTCAGGTAGCAGAAGGCTCCAAATGGCGTGATGAAGGCGGTCTTCAGGCGGTCGTCCGGATCTAGCTTTATCTGGTGATATCCTGAGTAGGCATCCAAGAAACTCAACAGCTCGCATCCGGCCGTGGCGTCTATCACTTGGTCAATCCTCGGCAGGGCAAAGGGATCTTTAGGGCAGGCCTTGTTGAGGCTTGTGTAGTCTATACACATGCACCACTTGTTGTTCTTCTTTAACACGAGGACCGGGTTGGCAAGCCACTCTGGAAAGAAAACTTCCATAATGAAGCCGGCTGCCAGAAGCCGGGCTATCTCCTCCCCTACAATCCTTCTCTTTTCCACTGATAGCCGGCAGAGGGGCTGCTTGACTGGTTTCGCGTCTTTTCGGACGTGTAGTTTGTGCTCGGCGAATCCCTTCGGAACACCCGGCATGTCCTTGGGGGACCATGCAAAGATGTCCCGATTCTCACGGAGGAATTCGGCGAGCTGGCCTTCCTATTTGCTGTTCAGGCTTGCCCCGATGACGGCAAACCTCTTGGGGTGCTCGGGGTCAAGGGGTATCTTCTTAGTTTCTTTGGCCGGCTGGAAAGATCCTTGGGCATCACACTCCTTGGGGTCGGGGGACTGGTTCGGCTGCTGGCTGGCCAGGGCCACGACCCGGTCCAACATCTTCTTCTCTGCGGCAATCACGAGGGACTCGGCCAGCCGGCTGCTGGCGGCAGCGCACTCGGAAGACTTCTTGTAATCGCCGGCTACGGTGATGACGCCCTTGGAACTTGGTATCTTCATCTTGAGGTATGCATAGTGGGGAACCGCCATGAACCTGGCCAAGGCAGGTCGGCCAAGCAATGCGTGGTAGGGGCTCTCCAGGTCCACCACTTCAAACCAGATTGCTTCCCGGCGGAAATGCTCCTTGTCCCCAAAAAGTACATCAATCTTGATCTTGCCAATGGGGGCGCAGGACAAGCCGGGTATGATGCCATGAAACACTGTCCGAGTAGGCATGAGCTGCTTCGTCTTGACATTTAGCTTCTCCAAGGTGTCACGGTACAGGATGTTGATGTTGCTCCCGCCGTTTATCAGCACGCGGGAGAAGCGGGCAGCGCGTCTGTCCGTCGCGAGGGTGGCTTCCAGGACCAACGCATAAGAGCCGGGAGACGGCATCACCTCTGGATGGTCGGCCCGGCTCCAGCTGATGGGTTTTTCTGACAAATGCATGTGTCCGGCGCGGTTGGCAGCGACCATGCTGACTTCCTGGTGATTTCGGCGTTTGCCGCGCCGGTCTTCGAGCTGGCTTGTAAAGACGACGTAGGTTGCTTGCTCGTCGGGGAATTCGTCGTGCATGGCTCCGACTGCGGGCCGAGCGGCTGGAGGCGGCAGAGCCAGAGGCGGCGGGCCGGCAGGCGGAGATGGCGCGAGCCCCTCGCCTTTAGAGATTCGGGTTAGCCAATGGCACTTCTGGGTTGTGTGGTTGGACGGCTTCGCGCCGCTATGGAATTTGCACGGGGCGTCGAGAGTTTGCTCGTAGGAGAAAGCCGGCTGCCAAGCTGGCCGGCCGCCCTTGGGTTTCATGGGCACGGGTCGCCCTTCAGGCAGCGCGTCTTCGACCGTGGGCACCTGCCGACTGGCGGGAGGCAGCGCAGGGCCCTTGCTCTTGTGGTCGTTCAGGTGTGGGCGTCGGCCTGAATCACCTGCCGGCGTCTTGGGCGCCGGATTGAGTACTTTCTCGGACGCGTCTACCCAGAGCTCGGTCTTCATCGAAGAGTCGGCGATGGCGTGTTTTTCTTCTATGTCCAGAAGCTCGTCGAGGGTAGTCGGCTCGTCGCAGAGGAGCTTGTGCTTGTGGAGGGTACCTTCTCGGCACCCGGCAGTAAAGTATTCGATGGCTTGCACCTCGTGCACCCCCTCGCAAGAATTGCGGAGCTCGGCCCAACGCGTGAGGTAGTCGCGAGTGGACTCGGCTGGGCCCTGTACGCACAGGGAGAGCTGCCTGGGCTTGGGGGCCCGCTTGTAGGTGCTGGTGAAGTTGCGGATGAAAGCTTCGGTGAAATCTAGCCAGCTGTTGATGCTGAGAGGCTTGAGGCTATTGAGCCAGGTCCGTGCCGTGCCTTGCAGCATGAGGGGCACGTACTTCACGGCAACGCGCCGGTTGCCGTTGGCTATGCTGACCGTCGTGGAGTAGTCGATCAACCAATCTTCCGGCTTCACGGAGCCGTTGTACTTGGGCGTGTCTCTTGGGAGCGAGAACCCTTTGGGGAAAGGCTCATAGCGGATGCGAGGGCCGAAACAAGGCGGACCGACATCGTCTTCTTCTTCCAGCACCAGGGATCGCGCCAGGCGGTCGATCCGATGGCGAGCGTCGTTCTCGCCGACTCCTTCGCGGTGACCTAGCCAGCCGCTGAGAGTCGGGTGCGCCACTGGTGGCGGGGTGGGATATCTCTCTCCACGGGGTCGAGGCGGAGGCGGGTTGCCCCGCCATTCCATGGCTCGGGGATGGCCATCCGCGTCTCGCTCGATGGAGATTCAGGTCCGGCTTCGGCTGGCCGCCGGCTCTTTCTCGCGCCGCGCGCGGGTGTTGCTCGTAGTCGGTGTCCGGGACGTCGCGCCGTGATCTCGGCGCGGGGGAGGGTTTCCTGCGCGGGCGTTGGCTTCGTGCCGCCATGCGGCCGCGTCAATCAGTTGCTGGATGCGCCGGGTCATGTGGGGGAGTTCTTCGGCCTCCAAGCCGTCCAACTCGTCCACGGCCACCTGGGCGGCACGCAAGTTCTCGAGCGGAGTGGCATAGACCGGGCGGTCGACTCCCAGCACGTCGGCGATGACGGCGCCGCGTTGCTTGACAATGCCGGCCCGGCTTGTCCCGCCCGGGGCCGGCGTGCCGAAGGCGGCGCGGTCAGCTTCGCGCTGGTAGGCCTCAGCGAGGCATCTCACGGAAGCCAGCCTCCGGCCCTCTGCGAGGAGGGCGAGGCGGCGTGCCTCCAGTGCTTCGTCGTCGGCATCAGCCGGGAGGGGGGCGGACAAGTCGTGGGCCGCCGCGTGCGGGGCGTCGTGGGCGCTCTTGTCGGCCGGGCCGCCGCGGCCGATGACCATCACTTCGGTGGTGACAGTATCGCGGCCGTCGGTCCGAGGAAGCGGGTCGTTGTAGATCGCGACGTTGGTGGGGAAGGTGTCGAAGGAGGCCGTGTCGAAGTCGATGGACATCGGGTCGGTGGAGCCAACCGACTCCAGATCCACAGCGGGCTCGCTAGAGACATGGAGCTGGCCGAGGAGGTTGGCGAGGTGATCGGTGCCCGCATCGGAGGCGAGCTCGCTGGAGATGAGGGTTTCGTCGAGGAGATTGGCGAGGCTGCTCGCCGCGCAGATGCTGGTGACGCCTTGCAGCGCGTCGGGGCAAGCGCCATCGGGCGTGCCGGGCTGGCTACGCTCGCTGGGGAGGAAGAGGGTTCCCGTCCAGAATAGGTCTCCGGACGACGGTGCACCTGGCCCCACGGTGGGCGCCAAATGTCGGGTGGTAGGTGCGACATATGCCAACGGGTGGCTTATCATTGTGGGAGCCAGTAAGACGTCGCCGGTGCCTGGAAACGGGATGAGGCGAAGACATGCACGCCGGCGAATCTTACCCAGCTTCGGGGCTCTCCGTGGAGATAACACCCCTACTGCTGCTCTGCGGGGTCTCCGCATGATCACTAGGTGGACAAGTAGCTACACAATGCTCCTTGAGCTATTCAGTGGGAGGAGGAAGAAGGGCACGGCTAGCTTGCTTCTTCTCCTTGCGTGGTGTCTAAAACTAGCTGGGGGTTCCCACCCTTTGCATGGGTGCCCCGAGGGGTTTATATAGGCCTACCCCCGGGGGTACAATGGTAATCCGACTGGGCGCGGGGCCCAGCCGTCTGTGACTGCGCTCGCTGGCTTCTGCGCCGGCTGCTGGGGCCCGCCGGCTGCTGGGTCCCGCCGGCTGCCGGCCCCTTGGTCGACAGGCAGGCCCCACCGTCCAGGACCTGGTCGGCGGCTGGTTACTGTCGCTCCATCTTGGTGACGTGGGCTTCGTCGTGGTAAGCGTGGCTACAGTGTCGCCGTCCGGCGGGCGATCGTTGTAGCCTTACCGCATCTTGTCTCCTTAATGCGGTGTCTCCTTCGAGGGGGGGAAGCGAGCCGGCTGCGGGGAGCCGGCCCCGTCTCGGGCCGACTGGGGGAGGCCTGGCCGCCTTTGGGCGTCTCTCTGCCCGAAGGGGCCCACCGCCCGTGGGCCGCGCTGGCGGCCCGTCGTGGGTGACATTAGGGTCAACATGGCAACAGTGCCGCACCGGATGGGTCATGCCCACTCCGTACGGCGCACTGTGCCAGGCGTGCTCCGGGATTCGGGGGTGGCAGGTTTCACTGTAGCCACGCCCCGTCACACCGCCGCTAGGTGGATGCAAACTTTGAGGGTACGGTCTCGACCGCTTTATGGGAGCCGGCTTCTTGGAGTCGGCCTTCTCGCGGCCGGCTTCTTGAAGTCAGCCCTCCCGTGGCTTTCTTCGTGAGGGCTAAAGTCGGGCCGCCTTCCGAAAGCCGGCCTGGGTGACAGCCAGCAAGGGGAAGGCGCCCCATGTCTTGGATTCTCGAGAGCCGGACGGGCTCGTAATTTTTTCAAAAGGGCCAGGGGAAGCCGGCTAGGCTACCCATGGCTATTTACTCCGACAGAATCCATCTAATAAGTCTAGGTTTAGCATCTTTCTTTTCCATAAGATATTTAATAGCAGCATGATCAGTGTGAATAGTTACTTTAGAATCAACAATATAAGGTCTAAACTTATCACAAGCAAATACAACTGCAAAGAATTCTTTTTCAGTAGTAGCATAATTTCTCTGAGCATTGTCTAGAGTTTTACTAGCATATTGAATAACATTTAGTTTCTTATCAACTCTTTGTCCTAGAATAGCACCTACAGCATAATCACTAGCATCACACATAATTTCAAAGGGTAAATTCCAATCAGGTGGCTGAACAATAGGTGCAGAAATCAATGTTTTCTTAAGTATTTCAAATGCTTCTACACAATCATCATTAAAGACAAATGGTATATCTTTTTGTAATAAGTTAGTCAGAGCCCGAGAAATTTTTGAGAAGTCCTTAATGAACCTCCTATAAAAACAGGCATGACCAAGGAAACTTCTTATACCTTTGATGTCCTTGGGACATGGCATCTTTTCAATAGCATCAACCTTGGCTTTATCAATTTCAATACCTCTTTCAGAAACTTTATGACCCAAGACAATACCTTCATTCACCATAAAGTGGAACTTTTCCAAATTCAAGACAATATTAGTTTCTTCACATCTCTACAAAACTCGATCAAGGTTGCTCAAGCAATCATCAAAAGAAGATCCATAGATGGAAAAGTCATCCATGAAAACCTCACAAATCTTTTCACAAAAGTCAGAGAATATAGCCATCATGCGTCTTTGAAAGGTAGCAGGTGCATTACAAAAACCAAAAGGCATACGTCTATAAGAAAAAGTACCAAAAGGGCATGTAGAAGTAGTCTTTGATTGATCTTTGGCTGACACAGGTATTTGAGAGAAACTAGAATAACCATCTAGAAAGCAAAAATGTGTATGTTTGGACAATCTTTCTAGCATTTGATCGATAAAAGGTAAGGGGTAATGATCTTTTTAGTAGCCTTATTTAATTTGCGGAAATCAATTACCATCCTATAAACTGTAATAGTTCTTTGAGGAATCAATTCATCTTTATCATTAGGAACAACAGTAATACCTCCCTTCTTAGGGGCACAATGGACAGGGCTTACCCATTGACTATCAACAACGGGATAAATTATACCTGCCTCAAGGAGCTTTAGTATCTCCTTTCTTACCACTTATTTCATTCATAAACATGTCATTTTCATGGTCTAGCAAGTATTGTTCTAAAGGATCACTAGGAGGTACGGCAATAGAAGCAAGACCAATAATTTCATCCTTACTAGGTAATTCTTCTTCACGGTGTTGTCTACTAAATTTAGAAAAATTAAATTCATGAGTCATATCATCTAAACCAATAGTAACAACATCTCTTTTGCAATCTATGGTAGCATTAACAGTATTTAGGAAGGGTCTACCAAATATAATGGGACAAAAGCTATCTTGTGGGGAACCAAGAACAAGAAAATCAACAGTATATTTAGTTTTCCCACACAAGACTTCAACATCTCTAACAATTCCCATTGGTGAAATGGTATCTCTATTGGCAAGTTTAATTGTAACATCAATATCTTCTAACTCAACAGGTGCAATATCATGCATAATTTCTCCATAAAGGCTAATAGGTATTGTACTAGCACTGGCACCCATATCACATAAGCCATGATAACAATGATCTCCTATTTTAACAGAAATAATAGGCATGCCTACCACAAGTCTAGGTTTATCTTTATCACGGGGTTTAGCAATTGTAGCAGTTTCATCACAGAAATAAATAACATGCCCATCTATATTATCAGACAAGAGATCTTTAACAATAGCAATATTAGGTTCAACTTTAACTTGCTCAGGAGGTATATATGTTTAAATATTGATTTTACGAACCACAGTTGAAGCTTTAGCATGATCCTTTATCCTAACAGGGAAAGGTGGTTTCTCAACAAAAGAAGTAGGAACAATAGGATCATTATAAGTGATAGTATTTTCTTCAACTTTAATAGGTGCAGCTACTTTTACTTTTATGGGAGGATGATATTTAAACCACTTCTCCTTGGGGAGATCAACATAAGCAGCAAAATATTCACAGAAAGAAGCTACTATCTCAGTGTCAAGTCCATATTTAGTGCTAAATTTACGAAAAATATCAGTGTCCATAAAAGATTTAACACAATCAAAACTAGGTGTCATACCTGACTCCTTACCATTGTCGAGGTCCCAATCTTCAGAGTTGCGTTTAATTATTTCCAATAAATCCCATTTGAATTCAATAGTCTTCATCATAAAAGAGCCAACAAAAGAAGTATCAAGCATTGTGCTATTGTTACCAGAAAGCTGAGCATAAATTTTTTGAATAATCATTTCTCTTGAGAGCTCATGATTGGGCCATGAATATAACATTGATTTAAGCCTCCCCCAAGCTTGAGCGATGCTTTCTCCTTCGCGAGGCCAAAAATTATATATATAATTGCGATCACGATGAACAAGGTGCATAGGATAAAACTTTTGATGAAATTCCAATTTCAATCATTTGTAATTCCAAGACCTCATATCATCAGCCTATACCATGTCGATGCATCTCCCCTCAAAGATAAAGGGAAGACCTTCTTCTTAAAAACATCTCCGGGTACACCTGCAAGCTTAAATAATCCACAAACTTCATCCACATATATCAGATGTTCATCAGGATGTTTTCATCCATCTCCTAAAAAAGGATTAGCTAGCAGTTTTTCTATCATACCCGAAGGAACTTCAAAGCAAGCATTTTCATTTTCATTTTCATTTTCAGTAGGTTCAGTAGGTTGAGGAGCAACTCTTTGATCTACTGGTCAGGGTGAATATACCCCGAACAAGACCATCAGAGGATTACCTTCCATGGTAACAAGTGACAGCAAATTTCAGCACACTATATAATTTTTCCTTACCAAATTCCACCTACCAAAGGCGCTTCACTCCCTAACAACAGCGCCAGAAAAGAGTCTTGATGACCCACAAGTATAGGGGATCTATCTTGGTCCTTTTGATAAGTAAGAGTGTCGAACCAAACGAGGAGCAGAAGGAAATGGTAAGCGGTTTCCAGCAAGGTATTCTCTGCAAGTACTGAAATAAGTGGTAACAGATAGTTTTGTGATAAGATAATTTGTAATGAGCAACAAGTAACAAAAGTAAATAAGGTGCAGCAAGGTGGCCCAATCCTTTTTGTAGCAAAGGACAAGCCTGAACAAACTCTTATATGATGTAAAGCGCTCCGGAGGACACATGGGAATATCGTCAAGCTAGTTTTCATCACATTCATATGATTCGCGTTCGGTACTTTGATAATTTGGTATGTGGGTGGACTGGTGCTTGGGTACTGCCCTTACTTGGACAAGCATCCCACTTATGATTAACCTCTATTGCAGGCATCCGCAACTACAACAAAAGTATTAAGGTAAACCTAACCATAGCATGAAACATATGGATCCAAATCAGCCCCTTACGAAGCAACGCATAAACTAGGGTTTAAGCTTCTGTCATTCTAGCAACCCATCATCTACTTATTACTTCCCAATGCCTTCCTCTAGGCCCAAATAAAGGTGAAGTGTCATGTAGTCGACGTTCACATAACACCACTGGAGGAGAGACAACATACATCTCATCAAACTACTGAACGAATACCAAATTCACATGACTACTAATAGCAAGACTTCTCCCATGTCCTCAGGAACAAAAGTAACTACTCACAAAGCATAAACATGTTCATAATCAGAGGGGTATTAATATGAATATAGGATATGAATAGATGATCTTCCACCAATTAAACCAACTAGCATCAACTACAAGGAGTAATTAACACTACTAGCAACCTACTAGCACCAATCCCGGACTTGGAGACAAGAATTGGATACAAGAGATGAACTAGGGTTTTGAGATGAGATGGTGTTGATGAAGATGTTAATGGAGATTGCCCTCTCCCAATGAGAGGAGCGTTGGTGATGACGATGGCGATGATTTCCCCCTCCGGGAGGGAAGTTTCCCCGGCAGAACAGCTCCGCCAGAGCCCTAGATTGGTTCCGCCAAGGTTCCGCCTCGTGGCGGCTGAGTTTCGTCCGAGAAGATGGCTTATGATTTTTTCCCATTGGAAGACTCCATATAGCAGAAGATGGCCACCGGAAGGCCACTAGGGGGCCCACGAGGTAGGGGGCGCGCCCAGGGGGTAGGGTGTGGCCCCCCTGGTGAAGTTCTTGCTCTCAGTATTTTTTATATATTTGGAAAACATCTTCCGTGAAGTTTTAGGACTTTTGGAGCTGTGCAGAATAGGTCTCTAATATTTGCTCCTTTTCCAGCCCAGAATCCCAGTTGCCGGCATTCACCCTCTTTATGTAAACCTTGTAAAATAAGAGATAATAGGCATAAGTATTGTGACATAATGTGTAATAACAGCCCATAATGCAATAAATATTGATATAAAAGCATGATGCAAAATGGACGTATCAGTGCCGAAGTCCCTGAGGCAACCGAACATGTCGGTATGGCAACACGACCAACAAGGTGATCACGTGAGCCGATTTACGCTGATTGGGACGACAACGCTGGCTTGCCGAAGAGACCACGTGACGCAGTCGAAGTCCATTACCCACACATGTAAAATAGTGCAGACCAACAATAATAATATAAATATATAAAAATCCTCGCGTAATTAATTTATGCAAAATAATTTATTTAAAGATATGTGGCCTGGCACCGAAGCGAATGTCGATGCAGGGCGTCGGTGTGACGCAGTGAAGGCGTGACAAAGCCTAAATTTGCAGGGCGGTCCGGGCTCTAGATGCAGCGTTCGCCAAACTGCGGATGGGAGATGGACCGAACCATCGCGCAACCATCATTAATGCGGCCATCATTTGACAGACCTGTGTGCAAATAATGGAACAAACCATAGTAATAATTTTTTGGAAAAATAAACCCAACCAAGAAAAAATTACTAGGATTAATAGCACCTAGTTTATCTTTTGTAGCAATATGAAAAAAGCTTACTCCCAAATTGGGGACTTTATCCGCACACCCATTGCCTGATGAGCGATGGAGCGGCGGCATGGCGATGCTAGCAAAGGTTAGCTTGCCGAGGCAAAGCCCCCAGTCCAGCTAATGTGACAAAGCTGGTCGGCGGGTGATGTTGAAGTCTCCGGAGTAGGTTGATAAAGAGATGGTGAAGCACCCGATCTAGCCAAGGTGAAGGAGCGGGTCGGTAAGGAGACGTTGCAGCTGCCATGTCAGCCGAGGTGTTGAAGAAGTTTGGCGTGATGGACATCGGCTTGAAGAAGCAACAGTGCAGTCATGCCGACACTGGTCATAACTTGTGACGTGGTCAAATCCGGATTGATGAAGTGACCGAACGGCGATGCCTGTGTGCCTGTTCCGTGTAATCCGTGGGGTGGTGTTGTTGGTGATGATTTATCCTTCGCGATGCCGAACTCTTTTTCGGCTCGCTGAGATGATGATCCGAAGAAGATAAGCTCGGCTCAACGAAGCGACGATGTGTCTAGTGCTGGTCGGCAGCCATGGAGCAATGTTACCGGGCTGGTTTGACAACAGCGCGTGAAGAGTACCTTAGAGAAGGCTCAAAATTTTATGGGCACGTGTTAAGAACAACGCACAATACTCTAGAAGAAAATTTCCGTAAAAAGGTTGTCCAATATCACGTTCATAAAGAATCATGAATTCGGGTCAGATCCGTATTCACGCAGAAAACAGATTAGAAAATTGGTCCATTCGTCGGAATGTTCCTAGAGTTTGAACTGTCGGATCGAGCTGAAATTTTGAGGGGTGGTAGATATGGGAATTCCGCGGTAGATGAACGGTAGGATCTTCCAAAGGACTTGCGAGGCTGGCTCAAGAAACCACGCCCTAAACTCGGCCAGATTCCCATCTAGATTTGACATGGCTCCGGTATATTGTAGATTGCCAGAGGTTCCTCTATCGAAACTCGACGAAATATTGCATGGTTGTTGTAGACTTAATTCCGCACAATTCCACCGAAGCAATAGTTAAAACGACATTCGAGGAGGTGGTGGCGGAGGCTACAAGTTCGCTGTCCAGAAAAACAGCACGGTCGCCCGAGGGCAATGTTGACGTTGAGCCCTCGAGCTCCATGGATGATTCCTCCATGATCTTGATAAAGATCGGAGTTGATGTTGATGAAGGCCCTCGTCCGAACATGATGATTGGAGGCAGGGAACAGTCATCGGTCAAGCCAAGGTGACCAGTCGAGGCGGCGACGAAGACACTGACGTCGCAGTTGATCTACATGCGAGCCATTGATCCTTTTGCCGACCACACAGCAGAACTCTCAATGAAAGCACCATTGTCGGTGTCAAAACCGGCGGATCTTGGGTAGGGGTTTCCAAGCTGTGTGTCATGGATCGATGGGTAACAGGAGACAAGGGACACGATGTTTACCCAGGTTCGGGTCCTCTTAACGGTGGTAATACCCTACTTCCTGCTTGATTGATCTTGATGAATATAGAGATTACAAGAGTTGATCTATCCCGAGATCATATGTTGTGGTCTAAACCCTAGGGGTGTGATGATTAATGTAATAATAATCTATCAACTATCCTGACCTTGGCTTATATAATGCACCAGAGGCCTAGGATAACAAGAGGTCTAGCCGAATACGTTGGTGGAGAGGAGTCCTTATCTTGATCACCATGTCTTGTGGAATACTCCTTGTATGCGGCATGGGCTTCCCGAAGTGGCCCATGAGAGAACGGCGATGGGGGTCCTCGGCCCGATCCACCTACTCGGGAGACGATGTGGTCAGTACCCCCTAGTCCAGGACACCGTCAGGGGGCCCTCCCTTTCCCTAGTCCAATTCAGACCAGTGCATGGGGAAGGGGTGCGACCACCCTTGAGGCCTTTCTCTCCTTTCTCGTATGGCCCATTAAGGCCCAATACGAATTCCCGTAACTCTCCGGTACACCGAGAAATACCCGAATCACTCAGAACCTTTCCGATGTCCAAATATAGCCTTCCAATATATCGATCATTATTTCTCGGCCATTTCGAGACTCCTCGTCGTGTCCCCGATCTCCTCCGGGACTCCGAACAAACTTCGGT
This sequence comes from Triticum urartu, assembly GCF_003073215.2. Taxonomy (NCBI): domain Eukaryota; kingdom Viridiplantae; phylum Streptophyta; class Magnoliopsida; order Poales; family Poaceae; genus Triticum; species Triticum urartu. The sequence continues at coordinate 643,310,516 of NC_053023.1, read as the reverse complement.
CATCAAATCACATAACTCATAATACAAATCGTCACAGAACGTTAAGCGTGCGGACCCTACGGGTTCGAGAACTATGTATACATGACCAGACTCATCTAAAGTCAATAACCAATAGCGGAACCTGGATGCTCATATTGGTTCCTACCTATTCTACGAAGATCTTTATCGGTCAAACCGCATAACAACATACGTTGTTCCCTTTGTCATCGGTATGTTACTTGCCCAAGATTCGATCATCGGTATCTCAATACCTAGTTCAATCTCGTTACCGACAAGTCTCTTTACTCGTTCCGTAATGCATCATCCCGCAACTAACTCATTAGTCGCAATGCTTGCAAGGCTTATAGTGATGTGCATTACCGAGAGGGCCCAAAGATACCTCTCCGATACACGGAGTGACAAACACCATCGGAGACACCTGTAGAGCATCTTTATAATCACCCAGTTATGTTGTGACGTTTGATAGAACACAAGTTGTTCCTCCGGTATTCAGGAGTTGTATAATCTCATAGTCTGAGGAACATGTATAAGTCATGAAGAAAGCAGTAGCAATGAAACAGTAACAATCATAATGCTAAGCTAACGAATGGGTCTTGTCAATCACATCATTCTCCTAATGATGTGATCCCGTTCATCAAATGACAACACATGTCTATGGTTAGGAAACATAACCATCTTTGATAAACGAACTAGTCAAGTAGAGGCATACTAGGGACACACTACTACAGAAAACCCTAGTAGTAGCGCTTGAAATATGCATAGCAGTAGCTCTGGGTCCAGCGCTACCACTAGTGCGCTATAGCTAAGTTGTAGCAGTAGCGCTGGTATAGGCAGTGCTACTACTAAGTATTGTTAGCAGTAGCGCTTCCTATAACAGTGCTACTGATAGTTATCAGTAGCGCTTTTTCATGTGAAGCGATGCTGCTAAGCCAGCGCTACTGCTAATGTTCCTGCTTTCGCCGACCCTCACCCCCTACGTATTTGTGGTGTATTTGTACAGGCTCTATACAATAGTTTCATCAGATCATACTAAACATACACTATTCTCATCATATCATAGACATACAGTAGTCTCATCATACCACCATCATCATTCAACACAAATATCATCAAATCTCGAAAATAGCGATACACAAGTGCGATCATGTCATGTCTCGAATAGGTGCAACTGCATGGTCGTGGCACACACACAAGTTTCATCATCCCTATCTAAACCATGATGTAGAAGAGAAGAGCGATCATCATGAGCAAGAGCGCGACTATGTAGTACCAGCGGTCCCGCCCCTACTCATGCTGGAGTGTCTACCTCAAGTAACTACCTTCCGCTTCGGCTCTGCTGTCGAACCCTCTATTGCTAGCACCCGGGTACCTGTGCACCTGGGCCTGAGCGGCTGGCCAGTGGTTGTAGACTCCTGGAACCCTCCCAACGTACACGGCACAGTAGCCCTTCGCCATCTCTGATCTATGTACCTGCATTGTGAGTTGATGAATTGAACGATAATATGCAACATAATGTACTTAAGAAAACAAGGAGGCATAATTAGCAAAATACAATCAAACAATAGTAAACATAAATGAAGAAATTCCACATACCCAAACTAATTAACTAGAGCGACCTACGGTAGTTCAGGACCACGGATTCGTTACATCACATAGTTTCGCCGTGCATAAATTCAAAGTTTTGCCATAGAAAGATAGTAGTGACACATTGTCATCAAAAATCAGTCCTCCATGTCGGTGGTCCAATCTTCATAGTTAGGGAGGAAGCACCCCAGCTTCTTGAAAGGCTTCAGGTCTAGACGTTGAGCGAGTAGCCGTGCTCGGACATCTTCCCGCATGATTGGCCCATGGTAGAACATCCCTGTTGGTTCGAGGACCTGCTTCATGATCACTTGGGAAAGTTCACACTATACGTGATAAAACTCAGCTCTGATTCGATGATCTGGTGTCCTTCCTATGCTTGTGGCCCAACTGACTATCTCGGCATCGTTGGTAGTAGGTGACATGCGAAGGCATCAATTATCCCTTTTGTACTCGAGCAGGTGATGCATGAGGTAGAATCCATCAGCCATACTGCTGTGCGGTTGCTGGATGCAGCAAAAGTCGGTCTTATGGCCGAAGGTTAACATGGCACTATCGAGAACACCCTTTATGTGCTTGTAATCCTTTTTCCTGAGGTTCTTCGATGAGTCCATGTACACCGCATGGGAGTATTCCAGGGACAAAACGATGAGGACGCCCCCCCCACTGCGCAAATTAAGTACACCTCAAATTAGCCTCCATGCTTGCAAAGGAATGATTAATACTTACGAAAGGATATGTGCGGATGACTTAAGTGGGATGATAAGGCAAGAGAATCACTTCCTTGTCCATATTAGCGATCATGAATTCGCCGAGGTACTTGCTCGCATAGTCACGGTGCTCTTTGCAAACTGCCAAGAAGCTCTCATGCATATGGAATGGGTCCGCGACGCAGATATATTTGATGTTCTCGACCCTGATGAAGTGGTTCAGATACAGCGCAAACATGCGGATGAACTGGAAATCCAGCTTGGTCATGTGGAACATGTCGTAGATGTAGTCAAATCGCAGGATGAACTTATTCGCGAGCCATCTCTCGACGTACAACCTCCCACCCGACACCTGAGTCATGTAAAGCGGGTATCCTGGTTTTTCTGCGACCAGAAGGCTTTTCTCTCTGGCCAGCACATCTTCATGGAGTCTCCTTAGATCATTGTTCACTATGTGCTCTAGCGCTTTCGCAGGTAGGATCGGCTGGCCGGCGACATGGAAGCGCTGCGCACCTTCGACGGGTATTCTGTCTACCACCCGGGGCTCCAGAGGCGGCTGGCTGCTTGAAGCAGCTCTGGCTCCTTTAGGGCCTTTCTTGTCTGGTCTCCTCCTTTGCTTCTTGGTGGGTGGCGGTAGTGAGCCCACCATACCTTCCCTAACCACCACCCCTAGTGTCGTCGGGCTAATCAGTGGACGGGCGTCAGGGGGTTGCTGGGTACATGCGGCATCTAGAGGCGTTTCCTGCGAGGATCGCTTGAAGAGAGACTTTTTGCATTCCGCCTTAGGACGTTCTGGCTCCGGCAAATCATGCAACATCAAGTCATCATCTCCATGCTCATTGCCTGAGTTTTCGCTGTCTTGAGCCATCAATCCTCCATCATCATAGGCGGTATTGAAATACTTGTCTGGGTCATCATCATCATCCTCCATGTCATCATCAACATTTGCTTCTTTAACAACAGGGGCAAGATCATCTGGCACTAATGGAGGCTCTCCCTCACGTCGTCCGCTATCACTCGCCACGACAAGTGCAGGTAATGTGGTAGGTGGGGTGGTGTTCATACCTTCTTGAGAAGGTGGAGTTGGCATGATACTGGGAGCCTCGAGACGAAGAAGAGACTTGGGCCAAGGCAAGAACCAGCTCTTGCAGGTGACAATCATCTTAGGGGTCTCGTCGTCATCGACTGGTACTGGAGGAGGCAAATCCTCGAAGCCCTCTAAGACACTGGCCACGTTAACCTTGAAGACGCCATCGGGCATCTCTCGGTTGTGGAACATGCGGTCCTTTGGCTTCACGATCGTTGCCTTTCCCACGGCCACCTTCTGGCCCTTGATGTTGTTGAGTAGGGTGCACGGGGTGTCGTCGGCCTACGAAGGAGACATGTCTGCGACGTCAAACATCTGAAACGGAAGACTATAGACATGCTGCTAAAAAGGGTATGACGCGTAATTACTGCGAGGGTGTCGAGCTCAGCCAGCGATGAAGGCCCACCAACCATGCAAGAGACGGAGGTTTGGCTGCTATGAACAGGAGCGGGACATTTTGCGGTTGCTTGAGCATGTGCTGGTGCTCTGGTGTTCAGGGAATTGCTCCTGACAAAGCTGGGAAGGGGAAAGTCCTCCGGCCGTGCATTTAGATTGTTCTTCATGAAATCCCATAGTGCCGGAAGCAAGCTGACCACTGTGTCAGTGACCGATGCATTGACGGCCCCGAGCAACTCTTCTTTGGTCTCAGCTTTGGTCTTATCGACCGCAATCTTGACCATCTCGTTGATGCTCTGCTGAGTGACGACCGAGCATTTCTTCCTTCTTTTCTCTAGATCCTTGGGGTAGCACATCTTCCATGAGGCGCCATCTCCGACGCCGTGCACACGTCCATAGGACGGTGATACATCTCCGTCGTATCTACTTTTCCAAACACTTTTGCCCTTGTTTTGGAACCTAACTTGCATGAGTTGAATGGAAATAACCCGGACTGACGTTCTTTTCAGCAGAATTGCCATGGTGTCTGAGGGAGTCCTTGATTAGGGGGTCTCCGGACAGCCGGACTATATCCTTTGGCCGGATTGTTGGACTATGAAGATACAAGATTGAAGACTTCATCTCATGTCCGGATGGGACTCTACTTGGCGTGGAAGGCAAGCTAGGCAGTACGGATATGGATATCTCCTCCTTTGTAACCGACCTTGTGTAACCCTAGCCCCACCCGGTGTCAATATAAACTAGAGGGTTTAGTCCGTAGGACAACAAACAATCATACCATAGGCTAGCTTCTAGAGTTTAGCCTCTCCGATCTCGTGGTAGATCAACTCTTGTAATACTCATATCATCAAGAATAAATCAAGCAGGACGTAGGGTTTTACCTCCATCAAGAGGGCCTGAACCTGGGTAAAACATCGTGTCCCCTGCCTCCTATTACCATCCGCCTTAGACGCACAGTTCGGGACCCCCTACGCGAGATCCGCTGGTTTTGACACCGACATTGGTGCTTTCATTGAGAGTTCCTCTGTGTCGTCGCCGTTAGGCTTGATGGCTCCTACTATCATCGATAGCGATGCAGTCCAGGGTGAGACTTTTCTCCCAAGACAGATCTTTGTGTTCGGCGGCTTTGTACTGTGGGCCAACTCGCTTGGCCATCTGGAGCAGATCGAAAGTTACGCCCCTGGCCACTAGGTCAGGTTTGGAAGCTTAAATTACACGGCCGATATCCGCGGAGACTTGATCTTCGACGGATTCGAGCCCCTGCCTTGTGCGCCACGCGGTCACGATGAGTACGATTTAGCTCTACCATCGGACCGTATTAAGGAGATCGCACCGGCAGCCGCTCCGAGCCTCAATTCGGAGCCAGTTGCGCCATCCATGGACGGGTGGATAGACCCTGTCACGGAGGCCGTATCCTCAGTGGCGATCGAGCCGAATATCGACCTTATCCTTCATGAGAGCCGTGTTGCCAAACTACCGGATCCTTCTCCGGCCACGGACTCTGAACCGCCTGCGCCCGTTCCTATCGAATCCGATTGGGCGCCGATCATGGAGTTACCTCCGCGGATATTTTTCAGCACTCGCCCTTCGGCGACATGCTGAACTCATTCAGGTCCCTCTCGTTGTCAGGAGGTTCCAGGCCGAACTATGTCCGGCAGGATTAGGATGCGGATGACAAAGAAATTTGCCGCCCACCCACCACCCACTTAGTAGCCACTGTCGACGACTTAACCGACATGCTCGACTTCGACTCCGAAGACATCGACGGTATGGACGACGATGCGGGAGACGAAGAGGAACCACTGCCGACAGGGCACTGGACAGCCACCTCATCATACGATATATACATGGTGGACACACCCAAAGAAGGCAATGGCGACGAGACAACGGAGGATGACCCCTCCAAAAAGCAACCCAAGCACCGGTGTCAGCGGCGCCGCTCTAAGTCCCGCCAAGGCAAAAGTGGTGATACCAGCACAGGAAATAATAGCACTCCGGACAGTGCCGGAGATGGCCACAATCCCCTCTAGCAAGATTTAGGGCAGGAGGATGGAGAAGCCAGCCCTCCTGAGAGAGCGGCAGATGGAGAGGCGGAGGATGATAATTACATGCCTCCCTTCGAAGTCGAGGCAAGCCTCGACGATGATGAATTCGTCGTGTCAGAGGATCCTGTCGAACAAGAGCGCTTCAAGCGCAGGCTTATAGCCATGGCAAATAGCCTTAAGAAAAAGCAGCAGCAGCTTTAAGCTGATCACGATTTGCTAGATGACAGATGGACTGAAGTCCTGGCGGCCAAGGAATATAAACTCGAACGCCCCTCCATGAGTTACCCAAAGTGCAGGTTGCTACCACGACTGGAGGAGGAAGCATCGGGACCTACATCCCCGGCGTATGACACGGCTGATCGGCCACCTCATGGCCACGACAGAGAAACATTCCAGCCAAAAGCTTAGCCCGCACCCTGACGCCATTCAAATAAAAAGGCATGGGGAAATACGCCAGACCTGCGAGACGTATTGGAGGACAAAGAAAAACATGCAAGATCGATCTACGGATCACGAGGGCGCGCCACCATACGAGACGATAATCGTCACACCGAATACAGTAAAAATAAGTCCGGCCGGGCCGAACACAGCGGGCAAGACTCATTCGAGCTGCGTCGCGACATAGCCCAATATAGAGGCGCTGCACACCCCCCATGCTACACAGACGAAGTAATGGATCATCAAATCCCAGAGGGCTTCAAACCCATAAATATAGAATCATACGACGGCACAACAGATCCTGCGGTATGGATCGAGGATTTCCTCCTGCATATCCACATGGCCCGCGGTGATGATCTGCACGCCATTAAATACCTCCCACTCAAGCTCAAAGGACCAGCTCGGCATTGGCTCAATAGTTTGCCAGCAGAGTCCATTGGCTGTTGGGAGGATCTGGAAGCCGCATTCCTCGACAACTTCCAGGGCACTTACGTGCGACCACCAGACGCCGATGACCTGAGCCACATAATTCAGCAGCCAGAGGAATCGGCCAGGCAATTCTGGACACTTTTCCTAACAAAGAAAAATCAAATCATCGACTGTCCGGATGCAGAGGCCCTAGCAGCTTTTAAGCAGAACATCCGTGACGAGTGGCTCGCCCGGCACCTTGGTCAGGAAAGGCCAAAATCTATGGCAGCCCTCACGACACTCATGACCCGCTTTTGTGTGGGAGAAGACAGCTGGCTGGCTCACAGAAATAACATATCAAAGAACCATGGTACTTCGGATACCAAGGATGGCAATGGTAGGTCACGTCGCAACAAACATAAGCGCTGCATTAACAGTGACAATACCGAGGATACGGCAGTCAATGCCGGATTCAAAAGCTCTAAACACGGTCAGTGGAAAAAGCCATTCAAAAGAAGCACTCCTGGCCCATCCAGTTTGGACCGTATACTCGATCACTCGTGTCAAATACACGGCACCCCCGACAAGCCAGCCAACCACACCAACAGGGATTGTTGGGTGTTCAAGCAGGCCGACAAGTGAAATGCCGAAAACAAAGATAAGGGTTCACATAGTGATGACGAGGAGGAGCCCCGGCAGCCGAACACCGGAGGGCAGAAGAGGTTCCCCCAACAAGTGCGGACCGTGAACATGATATACGCAACCCACATCCCCAAAAGGGAGCGGAAGCGTGCGCTCAGGGACGTATATGCGTTGGAGCCAGTCGCCCCAAAGTTCAACCCATGGTCCTCCTGTCCGATCACCTTCGATCGCAAAGACCACCCCACTAGTATCCGTCATGGCGGATTCGCCGCACTGGTCCTAGACCCAATCATTGACGGATTTCACCTCACTCGAGTCCTAATGGATGGCGGCAGCAGCCTGAACCTGCTTTATCAGGACACAATGCGCAAAATGGGTATAGACCCCTCAAGGATCAAACCCACAAAAACGACCTTTAAAGGTGTCATACCAGGTGTAGAGGCCCATTGCACAGGCTCAGTCACACTGGAAGTGGTCTTCGGATCCCTGGATAACTTCCGAAGTGAAGAGTTAATCTTCGACATATTCCCGTTCCGCAGTGGCTACCATGCACTGCTCGGGCGAACCGTATTTGCGAGATTCAATGCGGTACCGCATTATGCATATCTCAAGCTCAAGATGCCAGGACCTCGGGGGTCATAACAGTCAATGGAAACACAGAGTGCTCTCTCCGCACGGAGGAGCACACTTCGGCCCTTGTAGCAGAAGTGCAAAGCAGCCTCTCAAGGCAATCCACTAGTTCGGCGATTAAGGACCCGGACACCTTCAAGTGCGCCTAGAGTAATCGGCAACTGGACCACCTGGCACGTTCCGAGCTCACATAGCAATACGGCCCCCACCCCGGTCCCAGCCAAATGGCGAAATCCATGCCACGCGTACATAATTACGCATTAAAAATACCATGGGCACAGGTTGGGAGGGTGGCACAACTACGGCACGCCCCAAGACACGGCTTGAACCGCACTAGGGGCTTCCCGCTTTGTTATTTTTCTCTTTCAGGACTTTAATCTCTGGAAACCCTCTCCGGCAGCATGATTGCCGAACACATGATGCAGCAACCAAGGAGGCAGAAAGCTACGTCACACCACGGAACTCCTAGGTGGATTACGATAACGAGTGAAATATTTTCTTTAATACTATTCCTCAGCTTACCCTTGGAAGGGACATGTCAAATAGTCCTACTTTTTGCTTATCGCACTACTTGTATCATTCTGCTTTAACGCACCTTTTTGAATAAACAATGCATAGCATTAGGACTATTATTGCATTCTTCCTTTATATATATATATATATGTTTGTTCATGACATCTAGCACCCGTACACTCTGGTACGGCCAATACGCTAGGGGCTTAAGCATACCCCATAATACCGTGTGAGAAGCCCAAACACTTTCAACAGTGCGGCACCCCAAACTTATAGCGTTATATGCATCAGCTACGAATCATGTCTTGGGTCAATAGTTGGGTTTGCCTGGCTCCCATGTTTTGGTACCTTATGTTCCGCTATATCGGCTAAGGTAGCACTGGGAGAACTACTGCGATTTTGCCCCGCTTCTGCTGGGCTAAGCACCTTAGTAGAGAAAGCTAAAACTGACTGTCATGATAAGGCGAGAGACTGGTCGCTGTTCGAGAGGTTTCAAGTCCCTAAAGACTTATGCCGCTTAGAGCGAGGAGTCGGCCCTATCCGGCTTAAGGCGTGTATAGAGCCCCGAATTCGGCCTTCCGAATACTAGGGGCTTCGCCGAAATTTAAAATTATAGAATTCTATGGCTAAGTCAGAGTGATAACGCATTATAGTCCGATTGCCTTGTTCGTTGTGCTGAGCAGCTCCCTCGAAGGACCCAAAAATGGGAACAAGAGTGTTAGGTTTATCCCGAACACCCCAGCACTCGTGGCATGGGGGCAGAAGCCGATGACTAGCCATCTCTCAGATTTGATAAACAGCCGAACAGAAGGTAATATTTTAAATTCAAACAAGCGTTGCATAGCGCATATGAACAAGTTTTCATAATACAGGATTACACGAGCAAGTTTAATCAAATATTACATCTTTCGTACACTCGTCCGCTACGAGACGGGCACCCTTCAGGACACCCTCATAGTACATCTCAGGGTGGCAATGCTCCTTGCCCGCAGGAGGCCCTTCCTTCACTAGCTTCACGGCGTCCATCTTGGCCCATTGCACCTTGACACGGGCGAAAGCCCGGCATGCACCTTCGATGCAGATGGACCGCTTAATGACTTCCAGCCGTGGGCAGGCATCCACAAGCTACCTCACCAGGCCAAAGTAGCTGTTGGGAAGGGCGTCGCCAGGCCACATCTAGACTATGAAGCCCTTCATGGCCTACTTGGCCACCTTGTGCAGCTCGACCAGTTGCTTTAGCTGGTCGCTCAGAGGCATCGGGTGTTCGGTCCCAGTATATTGAGACCAGAACAACTTCTCCGTTGAGCTTCCCTCCTCGGCCTGGTAAAACTGTGCGGCATCCGACACGCTGCGGGGCAAATCTGTGAATGCTCCTGGAGAGCTCCAGACTCGGGTAAGTAACAAGTAATTTACTTTCACATGCTTGCTTTGCATATTGAATACCTTACCCGCCGCTATCTTCTTCATCGCATCAATCTCCTGGAGGGCCTTTTGGGCTTCGGCCTTGGCACTCTTTGCACTCTCAAGGGCCACGGCAAGCTCAGACTCTCGCGTCTTCAAGTCAAGCTCCAACGCCTCATGCTTCATCACCAGAGCATGGAGCTCTTGCTGCACCTCGCCCACCCGTGCCTCTTGTTTTTCCCGCTCGGTGCGCTCCTGGGCCACTTTTTTTGGCCTCGGATAACGCTTGCTTCAGGGTTGCCACCTCGGTCGTGGCCCCTGGCAAATTAAAGATGATCCTATCATTTTGCAATCGAATTCTTTTTGTATATATACACATCTATAGACCAGGTATTACTTACCTTTGTTCTCCTGGAGCTGCCTCTTGGCAAGTCCGAGCTCTTTCTTGGACCCTTCGAGGTCCTGCTTCAGTACGGCGACCTCCGCAGTCAGTGCGGCAGAGGTCAGCAGTGAAGCCTGCATACGCATATAGACATACTCATATTAGACTCCTGCAGATATTAGTTGATCCTCTATTCGGCTTTTCTTTTTGAACACCAAACAGAGCATCAGGGGCTACTGTCTATGCGGTAATATTTTTCCTATATTTCAAATACTTACCTCAAAGCCTGTTAGAAGGCTGGCATAGGCTTCAATCAGTCCGCTCTTGGCGGACTGAACCTTCTGGATCACCGCACTCATAATAGTGCGGTGCTCTTCATCGATGGCAGCGCTCCCAGCAGATTGTCCAGTGCCTCTGGATGGACAGAGGTCACTGGCACAGGCGTCTTCCCCCTTTTGGAAGGAGGCCGCCTGCCTGAGTTCGGAACCATTGAAGGTTCCGGCGCGGTGTTCGGCTGAAGGCCGAACTCGGAGCCCTCGGGAGCCTCCCTCCCTCTGCTCCTGGAGTCTGGAAGGCCGCCTTGAGGCGCCTCCTGGATTTTCTCCACTCAACCCAGTGCCTCTTGAGAGAATATCTCGTCATTGTCCATAGGGCAAGGGGAGGTGGCGGTCAAAAGTGGATCGCTATCCATATCTGATGAGTCCAAGGAGCCGCCCGACGAAGATACGTCGATATGGGCTTGGGGCGGTCTGCATAATCATATTCGGCGTTAGGGGAAGCAGTATGACAAAGGTATGCTATGAGTTAGTCTAGTATCCAAATACTTACGACTTTGCTAGGGGCTTGGCCCTGAGAAGCCACTCGTCTTCGCCTTCGGCGGCGGTGGTGGAGTAGTCCGGAAGGAGGGTCATCCCCTTATTGGACCCTTTGCCCCCCCCCCCTGGTCGGAGCATCTTCATCTTCTTCCTTGTCTTCGGGGGAGGAGTGTGTCGCGGAGTTATCGGACGATGAGTCCGATACCACCTGGCACCGGGAACTCTTTCGGGTTCCCTTGGCCTTCTTGGTCTTCTCCGGCACCTTGTAAGGAGCCGGAGTCAGCATCTCCATCAGGAGAGTGTCCGCAGTGTCTTCGGGCAGCGGGGCCAGACAGTTAATCTGCCCCGATGTCTCCACCCAGTACTCCTGTCAAAGGTGTGGAGCTCAGACCCCGCACATGGTTAAGCTAGGGGAAATAAATATCCTATCGGATGTATAGAACTCACCGAATGCGCTAGGCGCTTCGCGCTTAGCCCGTGGTCCTCGGTAAGAGAAGGAGGAACCTCGCCGCCCTTGAACAGCACCCTCCAGACGTCATTGTGCGTCGTGTCGAAGAGCTCGCCTAGAGTCTGGTGCCGGGCCAGGTCGAACTCCCATAAGTTAAAATCCCGTTGTTGACACGGGAGGACCCGACGGAAGAGCATGACCTAGACTATGTTGACAAGCTTGAGCTTCTTGCTTGCCATATTCCAGATACATTTCTGGATTCCGTCTAGCTCCACCGGTGAACCCCAGGACAGGCCCTTCTCTTTCCAGGAGGTGAGCCGCGTGGGGATTCCGGATCAAAACTGCGGGGGCGCCACCCAGTTGGTGTCGCGCAGCTCGGTGATGTAGAACCACACTGATCGCCATCCCTTTATGGTCTCCATGAAGGAGCCTTCAAGCCATGTAACATTGGGCATCTTGCCCACCATGGCTCCGCCGCATTCTACTTGTTGGCCTCCCACCACCTTCGGCTTGATATTAAAGGTCTTCAGCCACATGCTAAAGTGGGGCCGGATGCGGAGGAAAGCCTCACACACAACGATGAACGCTGAAATGTTGATGATGAAGTTCGGGGCCAGATCATGAAAGTCCAGCCCGTAGTAGAACATAAGACCACGGACGAATGGATGGAGGGGAAACCCAGTCCATAGAGGAAGTGTTGGAGGAAAACTACCCTCTCATGAGGTTCTGGGGTAGGAACAATCTGCCCCGCAGCGGGCAGCCGACGAGCGATATTCGCGGCTAAGTATCTCGCTCCGCACAGCTTCTTGATGTGTCCCTCCATTACGGAGGAAGCCATCCATTTTCCTCCCGCTCCGAACATGTTTGGAGAAGGTTGAGGGGAAGGATGTAGACTTGGGTGTTGGAGCTCGAGTGCGCAAGAATGGATGAGCAAGGAGGAAGAAGGCGTGGGTAGAGAAAGGTCAAACATTATCCCCGTATAAGGGCAGCCGAAACTATGCGCCCCCACTAGCCTGGTAAAACTCGCTTATCCTCCAAGCGCCGTAATTGATGGTGGGGTTGGGTTACCCACGCCCGTATTGATGAGAATCCTGTAATAAGGGGGACACGATCTCTGCTTTGACAAGATGTGTCAAGAAACTGCCTCCCGTTATGTGCGGGGCTAGTTAAAAGAAACGGTTCAAATAATCAACGGGCCACGGCATGATGTCATGTTGCCAAAACATGTCAGTAGATTAGATTTGTGGAAATATTATTCTCTCTACGGTGGTATGTGGAAATTATTTTGCAGTGTCGGACACTATCCTTGTATTCAAATTCTTCCGTGGTGTATTTGGAGGAGGAACCCGCCTTGCAATGCCGAAGACAACACTGCGCGCCAGACTCATCGTCATTGAAGCCTGGTTCAGGGGCTACTGAGGGAGTCCTGGATTAGGGGGTCTCCGGACAGCCGGACTATATCCTTTGGCTTGACTGTTGGACTATGAAGATACAAGATTGAAGATCGTCTCGTGTCCGGATGGGACTCTACTTGGCGTGGAAGGCAAGCTAGGCAGTACAGATATGGATATCTCCTCCTTTGTAACCGACCTTGTGTAACCCTAGCCCCCTCCGGTGTCTATATAAACCGGAGGGTTTAGTCCGTAGGACAACAAACAATCATACCATAGGATAGCTTCTAGGGTTTAGCCTCTCCGATCTCGTGGTAGATCAACTCTTGTAATACTCGTATCATCAAGAATAAATCAAGCAGGACGTAGGGTTTTACCTCCATCAAGAGGGCCCGAACCTGGGTAAAACACCGTGTCCCCTGCCTCCTGTTACCATCCGCCTTAGACGCACAGTTCGGGACCCCTACCCGAGATCCGCCGGTTTTGAAACCGACAGTGTCATTTTTGTGCACAAATAAAAGTTCTCGGAATGACCTGAAAATCAACGGAGAACTATTTTGGAATATATAAAAAATATTGGAAGAAAGATCCACGTCAATGGGCCCCCTGACGCTCCACCGACCTCAACCTTGACTCCATATATTCACTTTCGGGGAGAAAAAAATCTGAGAGAAGGATGCATCGCGTTTTACGATACAGAGCCGCCGCTAAGCCCTAAACTCTCTCGGGAGGGCTGACCTGGGGTCCGTTCGGGCTCCGAAGAGGGGAATCCGTCGCCATCGTCATCATCAAACTTCATCCATCACCAATTTCATGATGCTCACTGCCGTGTGTGAGTATTTCCATCGTAGGCTTGCTGGACGGTGATGGGTTGGATAAGATTTATCATGTAATCGAGTTAGTTTTGTTAGGGTTTGATCCTTAGTATCAACTATGTTATGAGATAGATGTTGCTATGACTTTGCTATGCTTAATGCTTGTCACTAGGGCCCGAGTGCCATGATTTCAGATCTGAACCTATTATGTTTTCATCAATATATGAGAGTTCTCGATCCTATCTTTCAAGTCTATAGTCACCTCTTATGTGTTATGATCCGTTAACCCCGAAGTGACAATAATCAGGATAATTACCGGTGATGACCATAGTTTGAGGAGTTCATGTATTCACTATGTGTTAATGCTTTGGTCCGGTACTCTATTAAAAGGAGGCCTTAATGTCCCTTAGTTTCCAATAGGACCCCGCTGCCACGGGAGGGTAGGACAAAAGATATCATGCAAGTTCTTTTCATAAGCACGTATGACTATATTCGGAATACATGCCTACATTACATTGATGAACTGGAGCTAGTTCTGTGTCACCCTAGGTTATGAATGTTACATGATCGATCACATCCGGCATAATTCTCCATCACCGATCCAATGCCTACGAGCTTTTCCTATATTGTTCTTTGCTTATTTACTTTTCTGTTGCTACTGTTACAATCACTACAAAACCCAAAAATATTACTTTTGCTACCATTACCTTTTGCCACCCTTACCACTACTATCATATTACTTTGCTACTAAATACCTTGCTACAGATATTAAGTTTCCATGTGTGGTTGAATTGACAACGCAGCTGCTAATACTTGAGAATATTCTTTGGCTCCCCTTGTGTCGAATCAATAAATTTGGCTTGAATACTCTACCCTCGAAAACTGTTGTGATCCCCTATACTTGTGAATTATCAAGAATATTTTCTGGCGCCGTTGACAGGGATGATAGCTCTATTCTTTGAGTCACTTGGGATTTATATCTGCTTATCATTATGAAGAACTTAAAAGATCAAAGAACCAAGATTTTTCCCTCAACTACAAGGGGAGGTAAGGAACTGCCATCTAGCTCTGCACTTGATTCACCTTCTACTTTGAGTAAGCTTGCGACACCTAAACCGTCTTCTGCTATTAATTATGATATGTCGCATGTTATTGATGATGCCACTTCTGCTATGCATGACACTTATGATGAAACTACTTCTATGCTTTATACTACTGCGCCACTTGGTGAATTTCTTGATGAACAACTTGCTACGGATAGAGATAATGAAATTATTGAAACTAATAATATTGATGAAAGTGATGATGAAGATTCTCCCCCTAGATATGAATTGCCTGTTGTGCCCGAGGGTTATGTTATGGATGAAGAAACTGCTAGAGACTTTATTTAATTTCTTGCAATGATAGAACTGATCTTAAGAAGTTATTAGCTGAGCTTAAAGAAAAATCTCTGAATGCTAGAATGAAATATGATCCTGCTTATGCTACTTCACCTATCTTTATTACTGATAAGGATTTTGATTTCTCTGTTGATCCTGATATAATTACTTTGGTTGAATCTGATCCCTTCTATGGCTATGAATATGAAACTGTTGTGGCACATCTTACTAAATGAAATGATATAACCACCCTGTTCACTAATGATGAGAAAATTCGCTATTACTATATCCTTAAATTATTTCCTTTCTCGTTAAAGGATGATGCTAAGATATGGGTTAATTCTCTTGATCCTGGTTGTGTGTGTAGTCCCCAGGATATGATTTATTACATCTCTGCTAAATATTTCCATGCTCATAAGAAACAAGATGCTTTAAGGGAAATATATAATTTTGTGCAAATTGAAGAAGAGAGTCTCCCACAAGCTTGGGGGAGGCTTCTCCAATTACTTAATGCTTTGCCTGATCATCCTCTCAAGAAAATGAAATACTTGATATCTTTTATAATGGACTAACTGATGCTTCCAGAGATTACCTGGATAGTTGTGCTGGTTGTGTTTTTAGGGAGAGAACAGTTGATCAAGCTAAAATTCTATGGAATAATATGTTGACCAATGAAAATAATTGGACACTTATTGAACCAACTCCTAAGCCAACTCCGAAGAAAAGGGGTATTCTATTTCCCAGTCCTGAAGATATGCAAGAGTCAAAGAAATCTATGAAAGAAAAAGGTACAAAAGCTGAAGATGTTAAAAATTTACCGCCCGTTGAAGAAATACATGGTCTTAATTCATCACCTATTGAAGAAACACATGGTCTCGATAACCCGACATAGGTAGTAAAGGTAAATTCTCTCTATAGATATGATAAAGCTGAAATCCCTCCTGCTAAGTTTGCTAGCCAATGTTTGGATGAATTTGATAACTTTATGGTTAAGCAAGAAGATTTTAATGCTTATGTTGGTAGACAATTGAAACATAATGCTTATATGATTCAACACTTGAGTCATTATATGGCTAGTGTTAAAGGTGAACTTAAACTTATTAGTAAACATGCTTCTATGGTTACCACTCAAGTATAACAAGTACTTAAAGCTCAGAATGATTTGCTCAACGAATTGAATAGTAAAAATAATGACTTTGCTGTTAGAGTTGCAACTAGAGGAGGTAAAGTGACTCAGGAGCCTATGTATCCTGAGGGCCACCCTAAGAGAGTTGAGCAGGATTCTCAGAGAAATAACGTTGATGCACCTAGTCCTTCTAAAAGGAAGAAAAAGAAAAATGATAGGAATTTGCATGCTTCTAGTGAACCTGTTGTAGACACACCTGAGAATCCTAATGATATTTCCATCTCTTATGCTGAAACACAATTTGGTAATGAATAGGAACCTAGTGATAATGTTAATGATCATGTTCATGTTGATGCTCAACCTAGTAGTGATAATGATGTAGAGATTGAACCTACTATTGATCTTGATAACCCACAATCAAAGAATCAACGTTATGATAGGGGAGACTTTGTTGCTAGGAAGCACGGTAAAGAAAGAGAACCATGGGTTCAGAAACCCATGCCTTTTCCTCCTAAACCATCCAAGAAAAAGGATGATGAAGATTTTGAGCGCTTTGCTGAAATGATTAGACCTATCTTTTTGCGTATGCGTTTGACTGGCATGCTTAAAATGAATCCTTATGCTAAATATATGAAGGAAATAGTTACTAATAAGAGAAAGATTCCGGAAGCTAAAATTTCCACCATGCTTGTTAATTATACATTTAAGGGTGGAATACCAAAGAAACTTGGAGATCCAGGAGTACCAACTATACCATGCTCCATTAAAAGAAACTATGTTAAAACTGCTTTATGTGATCTTGGAGCCGGTGTTAGTGTTATGCCTCTCTCTTTATATCGTAGACTTGATTTGAATAAGTTGACACCTACTGAAATATCTTTGCAAATGGCTGACAAATCAACTGCTATACCTATCGGTATTTGTGAGGATGTGCCTGTTGTGGTTGCAAACGTTACTATTTAACGGACTTTGTTATTCTTGATATTCCCAAGGACGATAGCATGTCTATTATTCTTGGAAGACCTTTTTTGAATACTATAGGGGCTTTTATTGATTGCACCAAAGGCAATGCCACTTTTCATGTTAATGGCAATGAGCATACGGTAGACTTTTCGAGGAAACAACCTCAAGTCCACAGTATCAATTCTATTGGAAAAATTTCAACAATCACTATTGGGGTTTTGAATTTCCTCTTCCTACTGTCAAGAAGAAATATGATATTCTTCTTATTGGGGATGTGCATATCCCCATTGAGGTAACCTAGTGTTATTCGAAAATTCTCTGGTTTCATGTTATTCGAAATGAGTTTGTTAACCAGACCTGATCAGCCTTGTTAGTGGATTCCTTTTGATGAGCATGAGATGGATGAATTTAGAAAACAGAACTCTCTGTACCCTTTTTTTACTTTCTGTTATTTATATTAAATAAAGCAAAAATAGTATTTTCTGTCTGTTTTCTGAATTATCCATGCAATAAAAAATACCCCGAAAATAAAAGTTCTCTAAATGCCCTGAAAATTAAATATGTTTTTTGTAGAATATTTGAGAATATCTGGCACTGAGAACACACCAGGGGAATCAAGCACCTGGCCACGAGGGTCCAGGGCGCGCCCTACCCCCCTGGGTGCACCCCCTGCCTCGTGGGCCCATGGTGGCTCCCCTCCACTTATTCCAGCTACCACACACTCCTTCTTACTCCCAAAAAAATCACCAACCAGCTCAATCACGAGTTCTAGCTCATCTTGCTGCCATTTTCGATCTCCTAGCTCAAAGCTCCATTCACAAAACTGCTTTGGGGGATTGTTCTTTCGTATGTGACTCCTCCAATGGTCCAATTAGTTTTTGTTTTAGTGCTTTATTTATTGAAAATTTTTGCTGCTTAGGTGACCCTGTTCTTGAGCTTGTATTTCAAATTATGTGGTCAAAAGTAGTCTTAATTCATGATATTGCCTCTAGGCACTTGTGGGAGTAGTTGCTATCAATATTGTTGAGTTTGGTTCACTTTTATTTTGAGTTGCTAAAAATTTCAGAAAATTTCAGGAAAAGATGAAGAGATTTTTGAGGGGCTCATCGAGCCGAAGCTCGAAGGATAAACAAAGTGAAGAGAACAAGAAGCCCAAGTATAATCTCCGTCGCACCGCAGAGGCTGAGAATGCAGGCCTCACCGCCTTCCTCCACGACCAACGCGAACAACAAGTACCTTGTTCCGCCGGAGGCCATTCACGCTTACCGAAACCCCACACCAGCTATAGAGCCAGAGCCGGAACTACAATTTGATCCTCACCGGCAGTCTGTTCATCAGTGGAATCCGGAAGAGCTACAACTTTGGATATTCGCCAGGCCAGCCGTGGCCATAGACCAACTTAGGCCAAAACCCTAAGCTTGGGGGAGTATGTATCTCTCACCGACATTACATTCATGTTCACACACTCATGCTAGTAGTCAGTGCTCATACTTTTTCATTGTATCATCCATGCTAGTTTATTTTCCTTTTTATGCTTTCTTCTTGTGTGTTTGATAAACCTTAGGAAAAAAATTAGTTGTAGCTTTTAGTTAGTTTACTTTCCATGCGTATAGTGGTAGTAATTAAAAGGAAAACCCAAAAAGATTTCTCGTTCTTCTTTTGCTTGTTGGGAGCTTTCCCGTGTAAATAGTTTTATTTCTTTCCTTTCCTTTGGGGGTCGAGAGGAGAAGACCATGATGAAAATGTTGAGTGGCTCTCATATGCATTATTGTTGATCTAACAAAGAGCCCATACTACCTTGTCTTATCTATTGAATTGAATGCTTGCAGATTCCAGCTTAGTCCAATGCACGTGCACTATTATTATTATTTTCCACACAATTCAGTTGTGCAAGTGTAACGCAATAATGATTAGTCCATCGTTCGTGATGAGAAGAGCTGGTTTGAACTAATTGAGATGAGAAAAGCTGGTATGAACTCGACCTCTCTTGTTTTTGTAAATATGATTAGTCCATCGTTCCTGATTCGGCCTATTATGAAATAAATATGTTTGCAATGACAATTAGAGATTGTAGTTTCTTATGCCATGCTTAATTAGCTAGGGGTTTATAATGGTTTACCTTGCGTGCCAACATGCTATTAAAATGGTTGTGATGTGGTATGATAGGGTGGTATCCTCCTTTGAACGATTCGAGTGGCTTGACTTGGCACATGTTCATGAATGTTCATGGTGCATTATATCCTACTCATGCTTGCATTCGGTGTTGATTAATTTTAATGCATATTCATGTCTGTTGTCGCTCTCTAGCTGGTTGCTTCCCAGTCTTTTTCTAGCCTTCACTTGTACTAAGCGGGAATACTGCTTGTGCATCCAATTCCATAAACCCCAAAGTTATTCCATATGAGTCCACCATACCTACCTATATACGGTATCTACCTACCGTTCCAAGTAAATTTGTATGTGCCAAACTCTAAACCTTCAAATAAACATTCTGTTTTGTATGCTCGAACAGCTCATGTATCAACTAGGGATGTCTGTATCTTCCATGCTAGGCGGGTTATTCTCAAGAGGAGTGGACTCCGCTCCTCACACACGAGAAAATGGCTGGTCACCGGGATGCCCAGTCCCATACTTTATGCAAATCAAATCAAAATAACTGCAAACAAAACTCCCCCGGGACTCTTGTTAGTTGGAGGCACTCGTTGTTTCGAGCAAGCCATGGATTGATGCTTGTTGGTGGAGGGGGAGTACAAACTTTACCATTCTGTTTGCGAACCGCCTATAATGTGTGTAGGATGGAAGATATCGAGATCTCTCGGTTGTTATGTTGACAATGAAAGTATACCGCTCAAAATATTATTCATATCTATTTCAAAACCAAGATCTGGCACATCTACAAATCCCTGCTTCCCTCTGCGAAGGGCCTATCTATTTACTTTTATGTTGAGTCATCATACTCTTATTAAAAAGCACCAGTTGGAGAGCAAAGCTGTCATTTGCATCCATTACTGTTAGTTTACATTGAGTATGACTTGACTGGATCTCTTTTACCATGAATTACAATGTCTAGTCAGTCCTTGATCTTTAAAGGTGCTCTGAATTTATGTTTTGCGGTCTCAGAAAGGGCTAGCGAGATACCATCTTGTCATATCATATCATGATTATTTTGAGAAAGTGTTGTCATCCGAGATTTATTATTATTGCTCGCTAGTTGATTATGTCATTGATATGAGTAAACATCAGACCTAAGTGTTATTGTGAGTATGGTTAGTTCATAATCTTTGCTTAAAACCTGAATGCTGGATTTACATATTTACAACAACAAGAGCAAACAGAGTTTGTAAAAGTTTTTCTTTATCACTTTCAGTTTATCAACTGAATTGCTTGTGGACAAGCAAAGTTTTAAGCTTGGGGGAGTTGATATGTCTCCGTCGTATCTACTTTTCCAAACAGTTTTGCCCTTGTTTTGGACTCTAACTTGCATGATTTGAATGGAACTAACCCGGACTGACATTGTTTTCAGCAGAATTGCCATGGTGTTATTTTTGTGCAGAAATAAAATTTGTCGGAATGACCTGAAAATCAACAGAGAATTATTTTGGAATATATAAAAAATACTGGAAGAAAGGTCCACGTCAGTGGGCCCCCTGACGCTCCACCGACCACAACCTTGACTCCATATATTCACTTCCAGGGAGAAAAAAATCAGAGAGAAGGATCCATCATGTTTTACGATATGGAGCCGCGGCAAGCCCTAAACTCTCTTGGGTGGGCTGATCTGGAGTCTGTTCGGGGCTCCGAAGAGTGGAATCCGTTACCATCGTCATCATAAAACTTCCTCAATCACCAATTTCATGATGCTCACTGACGTGAGCGAGTAATTCCATCGTAGGCTTGCTGGACGGTGATGGGTTGGATGAGATTTATCATGTAATTGAGTTAGTTTTGTTAGGGTTTGATCCTTAGTATCCACTATGTTATGAGATTGATGTTGCTATGACTTTGCTATGCTTAATGCTTGTCACTAGGGCCCGAGTGCCATGATTTCAGATCTGAACCTATTATGTTTTCATCAATATATGAGAGTTCTTGATCCTATCTTGCAAGTCTATAATCATCTATTATGTGTTATGATTCGTTAACCCCGAAGTGACAATAATCGGGATACTTACCGCTGATGAGCGTAGTTTGAGGAGTTCATGTATTCACTATGTGTTAATGCTTTGGTCCGGTACTCTATTAAAAGGAGGCCTTAATATCCCTTAGTTTCCAATAGGACCCCGCTGCCATGGGAGGGTAGGACAAAAGATGTCATGCAAGTTCTTTTCATAAGCACGTATGACTATATTCGGAATACATGGCTACATTACATTGATGAACTGGAGCTAGTTCTGTGTCACCCTAGGTTATGACTGTTACATGATCGATCGCATCCGACATAATTCTCCATCACTGATCCAATGCCTACGAGCTTTTCCTATATTGTTCTTTGCTTATTTACTTTTCTGTTGCTACTGTTACAATCACGACAAAACCCCAAAATATTACTTTTGCTACCGTTACCTTTTGCCACCATTACCGCTACTATCATATTACTTTGCTACTAAATACCTTGCTGCAGATATTAAGTTTCCAGGTGTGGTTGAATTGACAACTCAGCTGCTAATACTTGAGAATATTCTTTGCCTCCCCTTGTGTCGAATCAATAAATTTGGGTTGAATACTCTACCCTCGAATACTGTTGCGATCCCCTATACTTGTGGGTTATCAGACGGCGGCTTGTCCACCGGGACCTTCTTCAGTATGTTCAGGGCCCGGTTGAATGGGGTGTCCCACTTGGGCCTCTCCAACGAATGTGATGACTCGTCGCTTTCGGCTGCCTTTTGGTGCTGCTCTTTCAGCAAAAGGAACGTGGATGGTTTATTAATGTGACAGAACTTGCAGTCGAATTGATTGGAAGCTATAATATGATAATGTGGTAATATAACAATTACCAGAAGTCTCATGAAGTCCCTCGTGATCGGGTCTGTGTAAAAGAGCTTTGTTTCTTTGTCCCACTTGTACCGGGCCCTGATCCAGTCATGCTCCAGCGGGTCGGTGAACTCCGCCAAGGGGTCTGGGACTCCATGACTTTCACGTTCGGCGTCCTCCTTGGCCCATACGGCCCTCTTCCCCTTGTACCCATGGCTTCCGAGGTGTTGGGGAGGCGTTTTCCTGGCTTGGAGCGCCTTCATTTTCTCTGACTTTGCCTTGACTTATTCTTTAGCGCAATTCTCCTTGAATTTTGCAAAGTCCTCTTCCATTATTGATGGATTGTCAGCATGAATCTTGGATCACGGTTCATTCTTCGCAATCGCATTTTTCACCCGAACTTTCCAGGAGGACAAGTCATCGGTGAACGTCACCACCTCCTTGTCGTTTATCTTTGTCATGGCGATGTCTTTCGACAGATCTTCATATTCTTTTTCGTTGCGGCCGGGGAACAAGAATTTATTGTGCAATTTCTTTAGGTGCATGTTCTCCATATGTGGTATCTGCCTCAACCTCTCCTCGTTGATGTTGGCGGTTTCCCCGAGGATGTATCCAAGTTGATTGCCCCAGCATGAGCGCGCTTCCTCCGACGCCGTTGGCTCAAACTTCTTGGGGTGCATCTCTGTGACCACAATTTGTCCGATGCCAAGCATGTTTCGTCTTCGTGTCCTCTTCTTCTTCAGTGCTTTACCGGCTACGACAGCATCATTGCCGGTCTTGGGGGTGGTGTCGGTGCTGGTGCCGGTGTCGGTGTCGGGGTTGGTGCCACTGCCGCCACCATGCAACCCCATCTAGTGTTCGTCCAGGTAATCGAAATAGTGATTTGCTGCCTCGATGGGGTCTTCGAGGCGAGCAAAACCACCCGCGACTTTGGCGTCGGTAGAATGTTGATTGATTCTCCTTCCGGCAAATTCTGGGTACTCCATATTTCCTAGTTTCTAGCACAAGTCATGCAGAAAATCACGAAATATTTGGCATGACCATTGCTAATAAGTGGACATGTGGAGCGCCTGAAATTTGCCGGAACGGAAATGAATCAACATTCCGGCAAAACATAGGCCACTCAGATATTTTTCGAAAATTGGCAAAAGTTCATATAACATCATATGACAAATTTCCAGGACTTAGAAAATTAACCAAGTGTTAAAAACAACAACATTGTATAGGCTATATGCTCCTAAAACATCATCTAGGGTTTTATTTGCTAATGGTTTTTATTTGCTACTAGTTTTTATTTTCCTTAAACAAATTTTCCCAAGCTAAATTTGCTCATTTGCCAATAAAATTGGCCCTAGCTATATTCGCTACTGCCCTAATTAGCTACAGTTTTTATAAATTTTTGCTACTGTTTTTTATAGGTAATTTATATACCTACAAAAACTAATTAGCTACTGTTTTTTATAATAAATTCTATCTACTGTTTTTTATACCTACAAAAACCAATTTGCTATTGTTTTAGCTGCTGTTTTTTTATAAATGTATAGGTATTTTATATACCCTAAACTAAATTTCCCTAGACAAAATTTCCCTAAACTAAATTGCACTAAGCTAATTTCCTACATTTCCTAAAGTAAATTGCCCTAAACAAAATTGCACTAAACTAGGGTTCATAGGGTTCATACATCTCCTCTCTCTCTGTTACATCTCCTAGCTTGGGTTCATACATCCAAATTAGAGAGAGAGCAGAGATAAAGAGAGAGGAGGGCAGGGGAGAGGAGAGGGAGAGGCTTACGGGGCGGTGGAGAGGGCGGCAGCGTTGAGGGCAGGCGCGGGGCGAGGGCCGGTGAGGTCGAGGGCGGGCATAGGGACAGGGGAGAGGCGGGGCGGTGTTATGGTCGATGGCGCAGGCTCTGGAGACGGCCGGTGACGAGGTCGCCGGCGACCAGGGTGCGACGGCCGGTGGTCGAGGGCGAGCAGGGTGACGGACGGCGCGAGGGCGACGGCGGCGGCGACAGAGTGGGGGGAAGATGGTGTGGGGAGAGTGGCCCGGGGGAGAATTGGGACTTGGTGGTTGGCCAAATTTGAGGTTAACTCAAAATAGCAGTAGCGCTGCTTTACAACCAAGTGCTATAGCTAACTTAGCTATAGCGCCGGGTTGTAAAGCAGTTGTCAGTGTCAAAACCGGTGGATCTCGGGTAGGGAGTCCCAAACTGTGCGTCTAAGGCGAATGGTAATAGGAGGCGGGGGACACGATGTTTACCCAGGTTCGGGCCCTCTCGATGGAGGTAATACCCTACTTCCTGCTTGATTGATCTTGATGATATGAGTATTACAAGAGTTGATCTACCACGAGATCGTAGAGGCTAAACCCTAGAAGCTAGCCTATGGTATTATTGTCTGTCCTACGGACTAAAACCCTCCGGTTTATATAGACACCGGAGGGGGCTAGGGTTACACAGAGTCGGTTACAAGGAAGGAGATCTACATATCCATATTGCCAAGCTTGCCCTCCACACCAAGGAGAGTCCCATCCGGACACGAGACGAAGTCTTCAATCTTGTATCTTCATAGTCCAGCAGTCTGGCCAAAGGATATAGTCCGGCTGTCCGAAGACCCCCTAATCCAGGACTCCCTCAGTAGCCCCTGAACCAGGCTTAAATGACGATGAGTCCGGCGCGCAGATTTGTCTTCGACATTGCAAGGCGGGTTCTTCCTGCGAATACTCCATAGAAGATTTTGAACACAAGGATAGTGTCCGGTTCTGCAAAACAAGTTCCACATACCACCGTAGAGAGAATAATATTTCCACAAATATAATCTGCTGACATGTTTGACAGCATGACATCATAACACGGCTCGATCATTATTCAAACCGTTTTTCTCAACCAGCTACTGCACATATCGCAAGGTGGTTTCCTTGGCACGTCTTGTTG
Source organism: Triticum urartu (assembly GCF_003073215.2). Taxonomy (NCBI): domain Eukaryota; kingdom Viridiplantae; phylum Streptophyta; class Magnoliopsida; order Poales; family Poaceae; genus Triticum; species Triticum urartu. Next base: position 643,285,442 of record NC_053023.1, on the reverse strand, counting down.
AAGCAGAGATCGTGTCCCCTTATCATGGGATTCTCATCAATACGGATGTGGGTAACCCAACTGCGCCATCAATTACGGCGCTTGGGGAATGAGAGGTTTTACCAGGTGAGTGGGGAGGCGTATCGCCTCTTCCGCCCTTATAAAGGGGCAATGATTCACTCTTTTCACCCACGCCTTCTTCCCGATTCATTCCCTTCTGCTCAGGCTCTAGCGCCCAAGCGTCCACCTTCTCTGCCCACAAAAGGTCTTCCAAAGATGTCCGGATCCGGAGTAGGAGGAAAATGGATGGCCTCTACCGTCCGAGAGAAGGATATCAAAAAGCCTCGGGAGGCCGGGTATCTATCCAAGAAAATCAGCGCTCGTCTCCCGACGGCGGGACAGATCGTCCCCACTCCTGAACCCCGCGAGAGGGTTGTATTCCTCCCTCACTTTGTCCACGGGCTAGGGTTTCCCCTCCACCCGTTCGTTCGCGGCATCATGTATTATTATGGGATCGATCTTCACGATCTGTCCCCTAATTCCTTCCTCAACATCTCGACATGCATTGTTGTGTGCGAGGCTTTTCTCCGCATTTCGCCGCACTTCGGTTTATGGATGTAGGTTTTTAATGTGAAGCCCAAGGTGGTGGGCGGTGAGCACGCCGAGTGCGGGGGCACTATGGTGAGCAAGATGCGCAACGTCATATGGCCAACGGGGACCTTTAATGATTCTGTCAGGGAGTGCCAACAGCAGTGGTTTTACATCACTGAGTCGTGCGGCAAGGAATTGGCCGCCTCTCCTAAGTTTCGATCCGGCGCCCCTCTGCGGCTTACATCCTGGGTTAAGATAGACCTGGACTGGTCCTCGTTGGTGCTTCGGACGTGTGTTAAAGACATGGGAGATAAGAAAATTGAACTTGTCAATGTAGTCTAGGTGATGTAAGTCCGCCGGGTACTGCCTTGTCAACACCGAACTTGCAATCTATTGGAATTCGATCGGCCAAGCACCAAACCTTGTGAGGGTTCTTCGGCTCGTTGCACAAGGACATTTGGAAGGTGCTTTTCAAGTCCAGCAAATCATGGCCAGTCTCCGCCGAGGACCGCGGGTACCAACTATCCCGCCCTGCAAGTTCGGTGAGTTTATCCAACTTTTCTATCCGCATGACCCAAAGGAAACGCTTAACACGTGTTATTCAATTATCCCAGGGCTGGACGAAGAAGGCGGAGCGGATCCATTATCCGACCCCGCTTCCCAAAGACCCGACCATCCCACTTCTGTGGAAGATGTTGGTCCCGGTGCCATACAAGGTACCGAAGAAGACGACCGAGAAGGAGGCCAAAAAGTCCCGGGCGGCCTTCGATGCCGCGGCACTTCAGACACAACATCCGAAGGTTCTGGTGCCCATTCCGCCTCCGAATAGGATGAAGAGGAGGGGGAATATGAATCCCCTGCGGGGGAAGAAGGAAGAGGACGGCCTTCACACCCTTGGAGGCCGAACTGCCCAAAAGGGGAAAGGCTCCTCTTTCAAAGGAGTCCACCACTAGTAGAAAAGGGGGCAACGGTCCAGGCCGGGTCAGCCCATTAGTCCCGGTTCAGTCTAGAACCGGGACCAATGGGGGCATTGGACCCGGTTCGTGAGCCCAGGGGCCGGCCGGGCCACGTGGGCCATTGGTCCCGGTTCGTCTGGACCTTTTGGTCCCGGTTGGTGGGACGAACCGGGACCAATGGGCCTGTCTCCTGGCCCACCACCATTGGTCCCGGTTGGTGGCCTGAACTGTGACCAAAGGCTCCCCTTTAGTCCTAGTTCATGCTACGAACCGGGACTAATGAGGTGCCTATATATACCCTCGCCCGCGAGCAGAGCACTCGCGTGCTCTGTTTTTCTCTGGCCGGCGAGGGGAGGGGTTTGTGGTGCTCTAGCTCACCTCCTCTGCACATGAGGTGTTCGATGAAATGCCCGAGCCACACTAGTTAAGCTTTCTCCTCTCGAAGCTCGACCTCAAAGCTCCATTTTCCTCGAGATTTGTCTAGATTTAGTGGTCCGTCACGCCCCACCCCCATCTTCACCACCGTCGATCACCCGCGCTGATGTCATCACCGACACCACCGTGGTGAGCCTCTTGTTCCTATATTTTTCTGAACGAAAAAATATTCTTACTTGTATATTTTGATAGATACTTGTATCATTTTCGCACTTTTATTATTGCATCTTATATAGTGTGATGGTTTTGGTATCCGCCCCTGTCGGCCCTCGTCCTGTCTATGATTCGGATGTGGTATATATATTATCTTTATAACTATTGGTTCATTTATTGTTTATGAAAATTATGCGGACCAACGTGACATAGATTTTATTTATCTAGGATGTATGTGAACCGGAAATTCCAACCGACCCTATTGTCGAGAGGTTAAATTTAGTTGAAGAAGAAAACAATTTCTTGAAGGAAAAAATAAAAAAAATTGAGGAGGAGAAGATGATATTGGAGTTGCATGTTGCGGATGTCGTCGATGATCACAAGATCAAGATGGATGCAATGCGCTTGAAGATTAGAAAGATTAGAAAATATGCCATTCATACCGAGGCTTGGTATCATTATGCCATTGGATCAATTGTTACCTTGGTTGCGATTATGATCGCCTTTGTTTTCGCATTAAAATGTTTTACATAGTTTCAATGCATGGTTTAATTAATTAGATGCTCTGGAGAGCTATATGTTGTTAGATGAGAACTATGTATGTACTTTGGTTTTAATGTGATGATGAACTTTTATTAATTTGGACACTTAATTATATATAATGCACGCAGATGAACCGGCAATGGATGTACGGTGACAGACACACCTCCGAGTACATTAAGGGCGTGCATGAGTTTCTCGATGCGGCTGAGGCAAACAAGCAGAATGGTTTTATGTGTTGTCCATGCACTAAATGTGGGCATACGATGTCTTACTCTAACCGGAAAATCCTTCACACCCACCTGCTATACAAGGGTTTCATGCCACACTATAATGTTTGGACGAGGCACGGAGAAATAGGGGTTATGATGGAAGACGACGAAGAATAAGAGTACGATGACAACTATGTGCCCCCTGAATACCGTGATGCTGCAACGGGGGGAGCTAGTGAAGATCAATAGGAACCAGACGATGTGCCCAATGATGCTGCAACGGGTGAAGCTGCTGAAGATCAAGAGGAACTAGAAAATGTGCCCGATGATGATGATCTCCGACTGGTCATTGTCGATGCAAGGACGCAATGCGAAAGTCAAAAGGAGAAGCTGAAGTTCGATCGCATGTTAGAGGATCACAAAAAAGGGTTGTACCCCAATTGCGAAGATGGCAACACAAAGCTCGGTACCGTACTCGAATTGCTGCAGTGGCAGGCAGAGAATGCTGTGCCTGACAAAGGATTTGAGAAGCTACTGAAAATATTGAAGAAGAAGCTTCCAAAGGATAACGAATTGCCCGACAGTACATACGCAGCAAAGAAGGTCATATGCCCTCTAGGATTGGAGGTGGAGAAGATACATGCATGCCCTAATGACTGCATCCTATACTGCGGTGCATACAAGGATCTGAACGCATGCCCGGTATGCGGTGCATTGCGGTATAGGATCAGACAAGATGACCCTGGTGATGTTCACGGCGAGCCCCACAGGAAGAGGGTTCCTGCAAAGGTGATGTGGTATGCTCCTATAATACCACGGTTGAAACGTCTGTTCAGAAATGGAAAGCATGCCAAGTCGATGCGATGGCACAATGAGGACCGTAAGAAAGACGGGAAGTTGAGAGCACCCGCTGACGGGTCGCAGTGGAGAAAAATCGAGAGAAAGTACTGGGATGAGTTTGTAAAGGACCCAAGGAACGTATGGTTTGCTTTAAGCGTGGATGGCATTAATCCTTTCGGGGAGCAGAGCAGCAATCACAGCACCTGGCCTGTGACTCTATGTATGTATAACCTTCCTCCTTGGATGTGCATGAAGCGGAAGTTCATTATGATGCCAGTTCTCATCCAAGGCCCTAGGCAACCCGGCAACGACATTGATGTGTACCTAAGGCCATTAGTTGAAGAACTTTTACAGCTGTGGAATGGAAAGGGTGTATGTACATGGGATCAGCACAGACAAGAGGAATTTAACCTAAAGGCGTTGCTGTTCGTGACCATCAACGATTGGCCCGCTCTCAGTAACCTTTCAGGACAGACAAACAAAGGATACCATGCATGCACACACTATTTAGATGACACTGAAAGTATATACCTAGACAAATGCAGGAAGAATGTGTACCTGGGCCATCGTCGATTTCTTCCGACCAACCATCAATGTTGAAAGAAAGGCAAGCATTTCAAAGGCGAGGCAGATCACCGGAAGAAGCCCGCCATGCGTACCAGTGATCACGTACTTGCTATGGTCAATGATTTACACGTAATCTTTGGAAAGGGTCCCGGTGCACTAGTTGTTCTGAATGACGCTGAGGGACACGCACCCATGTGGAAGAAGAAATCTATATTTTGGGACCTACCCTACTAGAAAGACCTAGAGGTCCGCTTTTCAATCGACGTGATGCACATGACGAAGAACCTTTGCGTGAACCTGCTAGGCTTCTTGGGCGTGTATGGAAAGACAAAAGATACACCTGAGGCACGGGAGGACCTGCAACGTTTGCACGAAAATGACGGCATGCCTCCAAAGCAGTATGAAGGTCCTGCCAGCTACGCTCTTATGAAAGAAGAGAAAGAAATCTTCTTTGAATGCCTGCTCAGTATGAAGGTCCCGACTGGTTCTCGTCGAATATAAAGGGAATAATAAATATGCCAGAGAAAAATTTTCAGAACCTAAAGTCTCATGACTGCCACGTGATTATGACGCAACTGCTTCCGGTTGCATTGAGGGGGCTTCTACCGGAAAACATCCGATTAGCCATTGTGAAGCTATGTGCATTCCTCAATGCAATCTCTCAGAAGGTGATCAATCCAGAAATCGTACCAAGGCTAAGGAGTGATGTGGCGCAATGTCTTGTCAGTTTCGAGCTGTTGTTCCCACCATCCTTCTTCAATATCATGACACATGTCCTAGTTCATCTAGTCGACGAGATTGTCATTCTGGGGCCCGTATTTCTACACAATATGTTCCCCTTTGAGAGGTTCATGGGAGTCCTAAAGAAATATGTCCGTAACCGCGCTAGGCCAGAAGGAAGCATCTCCATGGGCCATCAAATAGAGGATGTCATCGGGTTTTGTGTTGACTTCATTCTTGGCCTTAAGAAGATAGGTCTCCCTAAATCGCGGTATGAGGGGAGACTGGCTGGAAAAGGCACGCTAGGAGCGGACTCAATAATATGCAGGGACGGGCATTCTTGGTCTCAAGCACACTACACAGTTCTACAGAACTCTACGTTGGTGACCCCTTATGTCGATGAACACAAGAACAGTCTGCGCTCCAAACACCCGGAGCAGTGCGACGACTGGATTACATGTGAACACATTAGGACTTTTAGCAGTTGGTTGGAAGCACATCTCAGAGGTGACAACACTGTTTGTGATGAGTTGTACTTGTTGTCCAGGGGACCATCTATGACTATATTGATTTACAAAGGATACGAGATAAATGGGAATACATTTTACACGATTGACCAAGATCAAAAGAGCACCAACCAAAACAGTGGTGTCCGCTTTGATGCAACAACCGAGAAGGGAAGGGACACATATTATGGTTACATAGTGGACATATGGGAACTTGATTGCGGACAAGATTTTAAGGTCCCTTTGTTTAAGTGCAAATGGGTCAATCTGTCAGGAGGCGGGGTACATGTAGACCCACAGTACGGAATGACAATAGTTGATCTGAAAAATCTTGGGTACACTGACGAACCGTTCGTCCTAGCCAATGATGTGGCACAGGTTATCTATGTGAAGGACATGTCTACCAGACTGAGAAAAAGAAAAGATAAGGAAACGAATACATCATACAATGAGCCAAAGCGCCACATAGTTCTTTCAGGAAAAAGGGACATCCTGGGAGTGGAGGGCAAGACAGACATGTCTGAAGATTATGAAAAGTTTCATGAAATTCCTCCCTTCAATGTCAAGGCTGACCCAAGCATCCTGATAAACGATGAAGATTACTTTCTCCCACAACTATTATGATGATACCATGCCAAATTTGTAACACGAGTATGCTATGCCAACTTTTTCAGAGTTCATTTGAAAACTATGAATTTAGGTCGAATTTTCTCTATAGGTGCATCTATGTTCATTTTTTAGTAAAGTTAATACAAACTTGTGATTCACACAAATTTCAAAGAATTCAAATTTTAACTATTCAAATTTGAAAACTAATGGCACTAACAGAAAGTTCATAATTTTTCTAAAACCAATGGCACTAACAGAAAGTTTATAATTTTGCTGACCTAAAAGCAAAAAGAATTAAAAAATAAAGCAAAACAAAAGAAAATAAATAATACAGAAAACAAAACAAAAAAACTGGAAAAAAAGAAAAATAGCAACAATAAGTATTTTGTTGTAAGTAGAAACAAAATGAAATAAATAAACAAAGAAAACTAAAAAACTAAAAAAGTGTTTTCAAATTTGAAAACTAATGGCACTAACAGAAAGTTTATAATTTTTCTAAAACTAAAGAAAAAAGAATTAAAAAATAAAGCAAAAACAAAAGGAAATAAATAATGCAGAAAACAAAACAAAAAAACTGGAAAAAATAGGAATAATATTAAATAGCAATTAAATAGCAGGAAAAAGAATTACTCAAAAATCAATTTTTATAGTAAAGTTATTCATAAACTAGTGATTCACACAAAATTTTAAAAATTGAAATTTAAACTATTCTAATTTTAAAACTACTGGCACTAACAGAAAGTTTATAATTTTTGTGACCTAAAATAAAAAAGAAATCACTACAAAACTATAATTATTTAGTTCTAAGTAGAAATGAAAAAAATAGCAAAGAAAAAAAATGCCACCTACTGGGCCACCACGGCCTGAATACGACTAGAAACCCAACCATGGGCCAGGATTCAGGCCCGCAGTAGGCCCATTAGGCCCACAAGCATTGCAGTGACAGATTAGGCCCGAAAGCCTGTAGTTGAGAGGAGCTCGAGAGGGTGGGCGCAGCAGTGCTTATAAACCACTCCCGAGCCCTCTCAACTAGCGAGGTGGGACTAAACTTTTGGGCGCGGGGCATTACAAGGCCATTGATCCCGGTTGGTGCGAAGAACCGGGACCAAAGGGGGGCATTGGTCCCGGTTTGTCGCACCAACCAGGACCAATGGACCCCTTTGTTCCCGGTTCGCCTCACCAACCGGGACCAAAGGCTGCCGCTTCCCGCCCTTTGGGCTGCTGAAAAGAGGCCTTTGGTCCCGGTTGGTGGCACCAACCGGGACTAAAGGGGGGCATTGGTCCCGGTTTGAGCCACGAACCGGGACCAATTCCTTTCCTATATAACCAAACACTTAGGAAATTTCCCCCACCCGCCATTCTTCTCTCCAAACGCCGCCAGGCTGCTGCGCTGCTCCTCGACGCCGGCTGCCCCGTCGTCGCCGTCGCCTCCCCTAGCCGCCCGAGGTCGCCGTCGCCGCCCGCTAGCCGTCGCCCGTGCCCTCGCCCGACGCCGTCGCTGATCGCCGCCCTGCCCCAACGCGCGTCGCGCGCCCCGGCCCGCCCGTCGTCGTCGCCCTGCCCCGCCCGTCGCCGTCGCCCCTGCCCCGCCTGTCGTCGTCGCCCCGCCCCGCCCGTCGCCGTCGCCCCGACCCGCCCGTCGCCGTCGCCCTGCCCGTTGGTCCGGCCGGCGCCCCTCCCCTGTTTTTTTATATATTATATATGCTTGTGTATATTGCTTCTTTGTGTATATTATGTATATATGTCAGTATATGTATTGTGTATATTGCTTCTTTTCAGATTTTTTTTCATATATATGTTTGTATTTTGTATTTTGCTTTTTTATAAAAATGGATATATGTTTTTATGTTCTCTGTGTATATATGTTCATATATGCAAAAGTTAGATTTAAATATTTAGAAAAGGATTATCTATATATGTTCTCTGATTTAGTACATTTTAGGTTAGTTTCATTTTAGAAAAGTTTTATATATTTAGGAGACGAAAAAGGAAAATAAGAAGAGGAAAAAGGAGAAGAAGAGGAGAGGAAGAAAAGGAAGAGGAGAAGAAGAAAGGAATAGAGGAGAAGAAGAAAAAATAGAAAAAAATTCTATTTTTTCTTCTTCTCCTCTATTCCTTTCTTCTTCTCCTCTTTTTCTTCTTCTTTTTTTCTTCGATCTTCTCCTCTATTCCTTTCTTCTTCTCCTCTTTTTATTTCTTCTTCGTTTTCTTCAACACGAGGGGGCGGTCGATATAACCCCCTCCTGATAACTTCAACACGTGGGGGGGTCGATATACCCCCTCCCTGATAACATTATTTTCCTGTGTATGTATGTCATCGTTGTCGATATTACCCCCTCCCGGATAACTTCGACATGAGGGGCGGTCGATATATATACCCTCTCTCGACTGTGATAACTTATACCGCGGGAGCACCCCTCGACCCTCTCGCTCGACCAAAACTCTCGAGGACATCCAAACCCTAGAAAAAAACGATGTCGGTCTCCTACCCCCTCCCGCCGCGCCCCTACCCGACAAACTCTCTTGAGGCCACCCCAAACCCTTGAAGCATTGTCGAGGCCACCCCAAACCCTAGAGAAGCAGCGCCGAGGCCACTAATTAATATATATGATTCCTTACTATGATTAGCTAGCTAGTTCTACGTTTGAGACTAATATATCCATCTGTCATGTTTGAATAATAATTGCCATGTTGTAAATATTTTTAGAAACTATGGACACCGCCCGAGACGAAGCAAAAGAAGCATTGTTCAGGGACATAATCGCAGAAGGAAGTGATGCCGTCTCGTTGTTTCTCAACGACACCGATGGTCTGGAAGGAGAGGGTGAAGAAGTTGGCTCTGGTGACCTAATGCCGGTGCAAGAAGGAGAATGTGAGGACGGCTCCGGTGACCCAATGCTGGTGCAAGAAGGAGACCGTGATGACGGCTCCGGTGACCGAACCGAGTCCGGCCAGGTATATATATTAGTTAAGCCTGTGATGACTAGCTAATTGATGCATTCATTGTTTTGGTATGTACACATATTAATTAAGTCTTTGTTCTTTTTTCTAGCCCTCCGGATCGAGCACAACTGAGGTAAAGAGACGAGGCCCGAAGAAAAAGTTGAGCTCGGATGAAAGGTTTGAGATCATAGCAATCACGCCCGACGGCCAACCGATTGAACCCATCCGGACAAAGAACACATTTGTTGCTCAGTGCAGGGTTCTGGTTAGGGACAAGATCCCGATCAGCATCCAGCAATGGTTAAAGCCGGCTACAGAAGACCCTAAGGTGTCTTACGTCAATGATATGCAGAAAAATGATCTTTGGACTGAGCTGAAGTCAAATTTCACCCTACCGCCAGAGGATCATCCGGAGAAGCCAGTTAAAGAGCAATTAATCAAGTCTTTTGCTCTTAAGAGGATGGCAGACCTATTCAGGAGGTGGAAGAAAGAGCTGAATAGGTTTGTCGATAAAAAAGAGACACCAGAATTCAAGGGCAGATATGAGAAGATCAGAGATCACTGGCCCGCATTTGTGGCCAACAAGACATCAAAAAAGAGTAAGAAGATGTCAGCGACAAACAAGAAAATTGCTGCGAATAAGAAGCTTCACCATCGCACGGGGTCAGGTGGCTACCTCGTAGCCCGGCCTAAGTGGGCCAAGGCTGAGAATGATCTGGTTGAAAAAGGGATCGAAACAGAGACAATGAACTGGCCAGACCATTGCCGGACTTGGTTCTTCGGGGCTTGCAGAACCTTGGACCCTGTAACAGGGAAGTGCATTTGGACGGATGAGCAACTTGACATACCCTTGAAGAAGCTTTGGTACTATATCGCTGCAGCGCAGAAAGGGACGTTCCTTCCAGACAGAGAGAAAGACGAGCTTACAAAGGCCCTCAGAAATCTTGAGCACCCTGGATGGACATGAGGCATGCCAGGCTCCATTCCGTGGAAGGCTGGGTTTCTGGACGCAGGCGGTTACAAAAGCCACGAGTGGAGGAAAAAAGTGCAGCAGACCGGACTGCAGGTGTTGCACGCAAGGGTACAAGCGATAGAGGAACGAGAAGCAAATCGCAGCCAACGACTTGCCGAAGCTTCCCCTGAAGCTACCCCGCCATCTCAGCGGAGAAGCAGCGTGGCTTCCACCGAGCTGCTTCAGCCGGAGCTTGTCTTGATGGCTCCTGCCAGCTATCCCGTGGATGCTATCACGGAGGCTCAAAATTGCCACCTTATGATGCAATGGATTAATATGAAGGTCAAGCCGGCTGTTGGCTCTATTTTCCTAATGAACCCGGCGCAACTTTTCACTGCCGACCGATTCCAGAAGGATATGCTAAGGTGATGGTGGATGAAATAACGGAGGGATTTGAGGACCTCCTGCTTGACCACCCTACCGGAGAAGGGGAGACTCGGCTGGGTTCTTCTCTGAAGACTCCATGCCTATGGCGGAAGGAGCTCATCAACCTTCCGAACTGGACGCCTCCGCCTCCTCCTCCTCCTCCTCCTCTTCCGGCGAGTCAGGGCACTCCGCCTCCTCCACCGCCTCCTCCTCCGGCGAGTGACGATCAGGGCCCTCAGCCGGCTCCTTCTCCGGTGCGTGGCGGCACTCCGCCTCCTTCTCCGCCTGCGCCGGCGCACCCGAGCAGCCAGCCTCCTCCTTCTCCGCCTCGTCAGCAAGGGCGGAAGAGACCCGCCGCCGCTCCGGCAGCTGCTCCGGCGCATCGTAGTCCTTCTCCTCCGCCTCGTAAGCAAGTAAAGAAGACAACCGCTCCGTCTGTTCGGCCGGTGTCTAGTAGTACAGCCAGAGGCGGGAGGACATACAGATTCGGTCCTTCTCTGAAGAATCCACAGAAGTTCCATACGAGAGGACCCCGGAGGAGAACGCGAAGATCGCGCGAACCGAAGTGGATGACTGGTTTCAAGGGTTGAAAGCAAAGAGACATCCACCTCCGGAGGAGAAGGTAGCTGCGGTGAAAGTGAAGCGCACTCTGGCTGCCCTGGCAAAACCACCCAAGTCTCCGCCGAAAGGCAACTATGAGCGCATTATTGCAAAGACATGGGCCGAAGCGGAGCGGTCAGGAAGTACAGTCAGTGATGAAAGGATGAAAGAACGACGAGCAGCTGGGAAACAAATTTCCCAACTCGGCGAACAAGCGAAGAAATCGTGCCCCCTGCTCAAGGTGCCTAGTGACATCGTCGATCCGAGGATGGTGCCCGATTATAGCAATCTTGACAATTACCTGCCCGACGATGTACATTATGATCCCATGGAGGTGCAGATACATAGATACGAGTACGGGAAGCCTCTCTTCAAAGATGAAAAATCTTTAACAACGATGATGCGAAGATTGCATGATTGGTACTTGAAAATCTGCAGAGAGTCTGGGGGGAGGAGTACTTTGTATGCGAGAGTTAAACCGGAGCATGACCTCGTTGGAATTGAACTGTTGCCTATTCCATTTGAGGAGTTCTATCAGTTTTTCAATCAATTGGCCCTCGATAAAACAACGGTCACTTGCTACTATTTGTAAGTACTACTACCTCTGTCATTAAGTCTCTCTATATAGCTAAGCTCTTTCATTACATGTATTTATAATTATCCTCACTATAATATGCAGATTGAAGATCGCCGAATTGAAGAAAAGACAAATCGGTGATATTGGGTTCGTTAACACATATCTCATAGATGCAACTGAGGTTGAACATCGTCCCAAAGATACCGAGGCCAACTTGCTACGAACATTCAAAATAAATGAAAACAAAGATATAATACTGTTTCCTTACAACTTCAAGTGAGTGTTACTGTCTTGTGCATATTCGGTTTCCCTTATATATTAGTCCAGTTTATAGTAATGTAATTGATGAGTTATGCATGCGTGCGCAGGTACCACTATATTTGCTAGAGATTAGGCTTGAGCAGGGAGTAGTAACTGTCTTGGACTCTAAACAAAAAGATCCCCAGGAGTATGCGGACATGACTGAAATCCTCAAGAAGTAAGTTAAATCGATCATTATCCACCATATCAGCAACTTTGTTCATTTCCTAATATCAAGTAATTGTTTTCTTTGTCCGGCAGGGTTTGGAGAAAATTCACCGGAAAAGTTCCGGGACTGCCGAAGGAGCTGGAATTTAGACACCTGAAAGTAAGTACTATAGTAGCATGTTCCGCGCATCTCCTAGTGATTCAAGCGCTAGTTTCATCAATACCATTTGGCATTCTTGCTTATCAGTTTGATTGACCTCTATTTCTTGTAAAGTGGTTGTGGCAGGAACAAGGGAATGATTTCTGTGGATACTACGTCTGCGAGTCCATCCGCCACACGACCTGTGAGCGGGGGGGGGGGAGGGGGGGTACTCTGCTGAACAATATGAAGTGCGTAAATAACAATATTCACAATTTTATTTTATTACCATCATTTGTGTTAAGTTTCATTCATTCATATATATATATATATATGTGTATTGACCCCCTTCTTCAAATTAGATGTTTCAGAAGCGGGATGAACTCCTAGCACTAGCTCGCATGCGAGCAATTCAAGAGGAATTGGCGGCATTCTTTCTTGACCACGTGATCGCTGAAGGCGGAGAATACTATGTGGACCATGAGTCCGTATGATTATATTTGTAAGAGATAATTATTGTATATATGTAGCCGGTAGTGTCGGATAGATATACGAGAACTTGTTGTTCGACCAATCTCTCGGAGAAGGAGAGGTGGTCGATATCACTTCTCTCTGTATGCATATATGTTCATGCATGACGATCTTCTGTTTCCTTCGTTTTCTTACTAGCTAGCTAGCGTGTCTAGTCCTCTCTATACGTATGTATAGTACGTAGCGTCGACCAAGCACGGACATAAGAGAGGACACTTCTCTCTATTAATTATAGCTAGCTAACAAAATATATGAAACACCTAAATTAACCCCCCAAAACCCCCAAAACCTCCCCCCCTTACAAAAAAAACAAAAACCCCAGCCACAGAAATGTTGACGCGTGGAGGCCTATTGGTCCCGGTTGCTGGAACCAACCGGGACCAAAGGCCCTCCTGCCTGGGCTCAGCGCGCAGGCCATGTGGAGGCCCATCTGTCCCGGTTCTGGTTAGAACCGGGACTAAAGGGTCAGGGCATTAGTAACGACCCTTTAGTCCCGATTCTGGAACCGGGACAAAAGGCCCTTATGAACCAGGATAATAGGCCCGTTTTCTACTAGTGCACTGCCGCCGCTGACAGGGGCCCGGCCAGGGCCCAGCCCCTGGTGAACTCGTAATTATATAAAATCCGAGTATGTTTAAGTGTCCGGACTCATCGTGGCTTAGTATTTTAACCTGAGCATATATTTTTTGTAGTCTGGCGTGGTCCCGTACCAAACAATCCTCATCAGAGGACATGCTGAGCTCAAATGCTATCGAGAGCGGCACACCCCCAAAGGCCCCTTCCTCCAAACAGGTGCATCACACCGAGGCTTCGTCCCAGAAGGACCCCGGCCAAGGAGGAAAGGAAGAAACCATGAAGGTGGTGCCTGGAGGTCAAACCGCAGGGGCCGGACACGTGGGGGAAAAGATTCCCATGGGGTCTGACGGCGGGGGCGATTCCTATACGGCTCCAGAATCAAGAAGGCAGCCTCCTTTGGCTGGTGGGGGCGTGCATGTTCCGCCAGCGACCTCTGTCCATCCAGAAGTGTCGGATGCTTTGTTGGTGGCGTTGCAAGACGCCTCCATCGTTGATGAACATCGTGCCCTTATGAGTGCGGTGATTGAGAAGATTCAGTCAACCGAGAGTGGACTGAACGAAGCCTATATCAGCCTTATAAGAGGCTTTGAGGTATGTTTTATGAGTTGTCAAAGAGTGTCATAGTATAGATAGTAGCCCGTGATACACTGTTCGGTGAAAGAAAGAACCGGACAGGGGATCGAATTGATGATCGCAGGAAGACTCATTGAATGACATTGATTTCTCTTCTGTTTCAAGTAGGTACATATAGCGGCTGCTGCCTCTCGTACCGCGGAGATCTCCGGACTGAATCAAAGTCTGGAGCGGGCCATAGAAGAACTTGGCCAATTGAAAATGCAGTTGAGGGATAAACAAGGTATGCATAGGCGTTGCGCGTATTTATTGTGAAATAAATGTGCAGTATGAACTAAGCCGCATAATTTGTGCTAGGGGTTATGACTGAAGTCGAGGCCCTCAAAAGGGCCATTGCTGAGGCCGAGAAAAAGGTGGCCACAGAGCGGAGTCTTCGTGAGAAACACGAGGCCAGAGTTATTAAAGCTAAGCAGGAGCTGCAAGAGGCCGTAAGTAAATGCGAGACCTTGGAGCAGAGTTTAACAGAGAAAAAGTCCAAACTCACCAAGGCGCGTCAAGCCACGAGCGATGCTCGGGGGGAAACCCAAAGCGCCCTGCAGGGGATCCGAGAGGCGAGAAAGATCGCGGGGGGTAAGGCTTTTCCCATGTAAAGCAAGTATTTGAAGGGAAAACTATGTTTCAGATTTTGAATCCGGATTTCTCAGGTGTATTTGCTGAACTACCTTGCAGCATATCAGATGCCGCACAATTCTACCGAGCCGAAGAAAGGAACACCGCAAATAAGCTCTTCTGGTCGCAGTATTTGGCGCCGAATTATCTGGTGTCTTTTGCCGATCAACTGAAGCAGCTGATCGAACTGCATAAGGCGGTGGAACTAGCCATGAAAGATATGGTTATCCGGCTGTGGCCTGCTGAGCCGATTCCGAGTAGCTACTTCGGGCTCGTGAGGCGGCTCGTAAGCTCTTGCCCTCGACTTGACGTCATCAAGCGGTCGGTCTGTATAGAAGGAGCGCGAATGGCCTTCTCCCACGCAAAGGTGCGCTAGGGGAAGATGGATGCCGAAGGGTGATGACCGGAGGACCGCCAGAGGGGAAGGAGCGTCGCAAGCCCAAATTATATTATGAGAGTGTCCTAAAAGGATCCTACTTGCAGCGGAGCTATGCACCAAGGACATTATATTTCCATGAATACCAATCATGTTGTCCTTTGTAATGTTTGAATAAGGTCGTTTATTTGTCGCCTATTATATAAAAGTTTACCCTCCTGTGCGGCCGTTTTTATATTAAACCTGAGAGTGGGCCAGTTGTCGGCTTCTGCCCCCACGTAAAAGGTACGGGGGTGTTCGGGATAAACCTGAGCAATCTTTATCCCAGTTTTGGGTCCTTCGAAGAAGGTGCTCAGCACAACGAACCAGGCAATCAATCTATAGGGCTTTATCACTCTCACTTAGCCATAGGAGCTTTAGTATGGTCGCCGCAGCCCCTTGTGTTTGGAAGACCGTACTAGGGGCTCTATAAGCGCCTGATCGGAGAAAAAACCAATCCATCGCACGCTGCATTGGTTATGGCATTATGCGGGAGAAATCCTTAAAGATTTTGTAACCGCTCGAATAGCTGACCAGCTCTTGTCGTATCATGACAGTCAGTTTTCGGCTTTCTCTACTGAGGTGCTCATCCGGAAGAACCGGGACACAATCGCAGTAGTTCTCCCAGTGCTACCTTAGCCGATATAGCGGAACGTAAGGTACCAAAACATGGGAGCCGGGCAAACCCAACTCTTGACCCAAGACATGATTCGGAACTGATGCATATAATGCTATAGATTTGGGGTGCCGTACTTCCATGAAGGTGTTCGGACTTTTATTGCTGTTTTACGGGGAAAACAAAGCCCTGGCATATTTAAGGCATATCGTTGTGTACGGATGCCACTTGACAAAATGATTTCGATCAGAAATAATCAGCAGGTAAACGGCATAGAAATCCACATGTTGTAATTGAATAATACGTCTATGCGTATGGGTACAAGTAATGTGAGAAAAAAGGGGTTGTGATAGCCGAACCTGCTGTGACCAGGGGGAAGAGGTTGAGTGTGGATCCGTAATATAGCCGGACGGTCACTTCGGGGAATGTATAAGGATTCCCTAACGCGTTCAAGCTGCCTCCGTGTAGTCCATCCTGGTCGGTGCAAAGGTGAACCTGCGAAGGAAATATAAGAAATGTTTATGTGCCGGAGGGCAGTTGAACCGTTGAGTTTGGCCTGTCATGGCCTTCGCCGGAGTGTTTAGTTGAGCTCTAGACGAGCCGGGGTATCCTTCCGCAAAGTAGTTCGGAGCCCGTTGACGGTGTCCGAGAGCCTGGACATCGACTCAAGGTTCGGCTGCAAGGTGTTGCTCGTTGTTTCTACTACTAAGGCAGTGGTGTATTTGTTGGTGCTGAAGGAAGGTTCGGCCTTGCCATGAACCGTGATGACGCCGCGTGGACCGAGCATCTTGAGCTTACGGTAGGCATAATGTTGCACCGCGTTGAATCGAGTGAACGCGGTTCGTCCGAGCAGTGCTTGATAATCACTACGGAAAGGGGCGATTTCGAAGATTAACTCTTCGATATGGTAATTTTCTGGTGATCCGAAGATTACCTCAAGGGCAATGGAGCATGTACAACTAACCTCCATACCTGGTATGATGCCTCTAGAAGTGGCTTTAGTGGGTTTAGTCACCGAATGATCGATGCCCATCTTGCGCACTGTGTCCTGGTAGAGCAGATTTAAACTGCTGCCTCCATCCATAAGGACTCGAGTGAGGTGGAACGCATCTACTATTGGGTCGAGGATTAGTGCGGCTGAATTGCCCTGATTGGCATTAACCGAACGATCCATGCGGTTGAAGGTGACCGGCCCTAGTTTATATTGTGGGACGGCTAGTTCCGTTGACTCGCCATCCCTAAGGGTGCATATCTAGTCCGAGTTGGCAATTTGGGTGGTATTTACCACATTCACCGATTGAATATGGTGGGGGGGGGGGGTTCTTTTGCCCTCCTGTGTTCGGTGATCTGGGCTCTTCGTCGCTATTGTCGCTTTGAGACCCCTCTTCATCTTTGGTGCCTGCCTTGCCGGCTTGTTTGAAAACCCAGCATTCTCTGTTGGTATGGGTGGATGGCGTTTCTGGGGTGCCATGAATTTGGCATTGGCGATCGAGTATGCGGTCCAGACTGGATGGACCCGGATTTTTATTTTTGGGTGGCCCTTTCCGCTGACCGGACTTTCAGCCCCTGAACCCGGCATTAACTGCCGTATTTTTGGCGTTTTCACCATATTTGCGGCGCTTGTATTTGTTGCGTCGTGGTTTGCCGTTGCTATCCCTGGCTTCTGATATGCCAGGCTTGCTTGCTGTATTGGTACTACGAGCCAACCAGCTATCTTCGCCCGCACAAAAGCGGGTCATAAGTGTGGTGAGGGCTGCCGTGGATTTTGGCTTCTATTGGCCGAGGTGCCGGGCGAGCCATTTGTCACGGATATTATGCTTAAATGCTGCTAAGGCCTCTGCATCCGGACAGTCGACAATTTGGTTTTTCTTGGTTATGAACTGGGTCCAGAATTTCCTGGCCGATTCCCCTGGCTGCTGAGTTATATGACTTAAATCGTCAGCGTCTGGTGGTCGCACATAAGTGCCCTGGAAATTTTCCAGGAATGCCTCTGCCAGGTTCTCCCAACTTCCGATGGAGTTTGCTGGCAAGCTATTGAGCCAATGCCGAGACGGCCCTTTGAGTTTTAGCAGGATATACTTGATGGCATGTAGGTCATCCCCGCGGGCCATGTGAATGTGGAGGAAGAAGTCTTCTATCCATGCCGCGGGGTCTGTAGTACCATCGTATGATTCAATGTTTATGGGTTTAAAACCTTCTGGGAATTCGTGATCCATTACTTCATCAGTGAAGCATAAGGTGTGTGCGGCGCCTCTGTGCCGGGCTATATCACGACGCGGTTCATACGAGTCTTGTCTGCCGTGTTCGCCTCTGCCGGATTTGCTTTTAGTGTATCCGGTGTGACGATCATTGTCGCGTGTTGGTGCGCGCCCCTGTGATCCATAGATCGATCTTGCATGTTTTGCCTTGTTTTCCAATACGTCTCTTAGGTCCCGTGTGTTGCCCTGGGACCTGGCATTTTTGTTTGATTGGCGGCGGCGTGCGGGCTAGACTTCGGGCTGAAATGCCTATCTGTCTCGGCCACAAGGTGGCCCGTCAGCCGCATCGTACGCTGGTGATGTAGGTTTCAATGCTTCCTCCTCGAGGTGAGGTAGCAACCTGCACTTTGATGACCCACAAGTATAGGGGATCTATCGTAGTCCTTTCGATAAGTAAGAGTGTCGAACCCAACGAGGAGCAGAAAGAAATGATAAAGCGGTTTTCAGCAAGGTATTCTCTGCAAGAACTGAAATAAGTAGTAACAGATAGTTTTGTGATAGGATAAATTGTAACGAGCAACAAGTAACAAAAGTAAATAAAGTGAAGCAAGGTGGCCTGATCCTTTTGTAGCTAAGGACAAGCTGGAACAAACTCTTATAATAGGAAAAGCGCTCCCGAGGACACATGGGAATAATGTGAAGCTAGTTTTCATCACGTTCATATGATTCGCGTTTGATACTTTGATAATTTGATATGTGGGTGGACCAGTGCTTGGGTGTTGTTCTTACTTGAACAAGAATCCCACTTATGATTAACCTCTATTGCAAGCATCCGTAACTACAACAAAAGTATTAAGGTAAACCTAACCATAGCATGAAACATATGGATCCAAATCAGCCCCTTACGAAGCAACGCAAAAACTAGGGTTTAAGCTTCTGTCACTCTAGCAACCCATCATCTACTTATTACTTCCCAATGCCTTCCTCTAGGCCCAAATAATGGTGAAGTGTTATGGAGTCAACGTTCACATAACACCACTAGAGGCTAGACAACATACATCTTATCAAAATATCAAACGAATACCAAATTCACATGACTACTCATGGCGAGACTTCTCCCTTGTCCTCAGGAACGAACGTAATTACTCACAAAGCATATTCATGTTCATAATCAGGGGGGTAATAATATGCATATAAGATCTAAACATATGATCTTCCACTAATTAAACCAACTAGCATCAACTACAAGGAGTAATCAACACTACTAGCAACCTACTAGCACCAATCCCGGACTTTGAGACAAGAATTGGATGCAAGAGATGAACTAGGGTTTGGAGATGAGATGGTGCTGGTGAAGATGTTGATGGAGATTGCCCTCTCCCGATGAGAAGAGCGTTGGTGATGATGATGGTGATGATTTCCCCCTCCCGGAGGGAAGTATCCCCGGCAGAACAGCTCTGCCGGAGCTCTAGATTGGATCCGCCAAGGTTCCGCCTCGTGGCGGCGGAGTCTCGTCCCAAAAAGTTCCTTCCTATTTTTTTCTCATCGAAAGACCTCATATAGGAGAAGATGGACGTTGGAGAGCCAACAGGGGGCCCACGAGGTAGGGGGGCGCCCTAGGGGGGGCGCCGCCACCCTCGTGAGTAGGGTGTGGCCCCCTGGCCTTCATCTTTGGCGAGGATTTTTCTTTACTTATTTTAAGACGTTCCGTGGAGTTTCAGGACTTTTGGAGTTGCACAGAATAGGTCTCTAATATTTGCTCCTTTTCCAGCCCAGAATTCCAGCTGCCGGCATTCTCCCTCCTTATGTAAACCATAATGCGATATAAAGTGAAATAACAGTCCATAAGTATTGTGATATAAAGTGAAATAACAGTCCATAATGCGATAAATATCGATATAAAAGCATGATGCAAAATGGACGGATCAACTCCCCCAAGCTTAGACCTCGCTTGTCCTCAAGCGAAAAGCCGATAACAATAAATATGTCCTCATGTTTAGAGGTAGAAGCGTCGATAAAAATAAAATACGGACATGAAGGCATCATGATTATTCTCATAGAAGCAACATATATAGATTTTGTCATATGATTACTTACGTTCAAGTGATGATCTATTCACAATGCAAAAGTATAAATCATAAATCTTATTGGGCTCCGACAAACTATAATCTCAGTCATTGAAGCAATTGCAATTTATCATAACATCGGAAAGAGTCTATGTCAGAGCTAAAAATGAGGACCACATACTCAACTATCATTTAGTCCTCCATAATTGCTAACACTCACGCGATACTTGTGGTTATGGAGTTTTAATCGGACACAGAGAAAGATAGGGGCTTATAGTTTTGCCCCACAACCTTTTACCTCAAGGGTAATGTCAACAATAATGGTTCATGATCCCCTACATCCAATTAGATATATATATATATATATCATGTTATTTCCAACATGCTGAGCTTGCCAAAGGATAAAATGAAAAAGAAAAGGTGGAGATCACCATGACTCTTGCATAAGGTAGAAGATAATAATAAAGGATAGGCCCTTCGCAGAGGGAAGCGGAGGTTGCCATGCGCTTTTACGGTTTGATGTATGAAATCTCAATGCGAAAGAACGTCACTTTATATTGCCCCTTGTGATATGAACCTTTATTATGCAGTCCGTCGCTTTTATTACTTCCATATCACAAGATCGTATAAAGCTTATTTCTCCCACACCAATCAATCATACATATTTAGAGCAATTTTTATTGCTTTGCACCAATGACAACTTACTTGAAGGATCTTACTCAATCCATAGGTAGATATGGTGGACTCTCATGGCAAAACTAGTTTAAGGGTATTTGGAAGCACAAGTAGTATTTCTACTTGGTGCTAAGAATTTGTCTAGCATGAGGGGGAAAGGCAAGCTCAACAAGTTACAGGATCCATGAAAACATTCTTTATCTCAGATATAAGAAAGACATAACTCATTACGTTGTCTTCCTTGTCCAACATCAACTCTTTAGCATGTCATATTTTAATGAGTGCTCCCAATCATAAAAGATGTCAATGATAATATATCTATATGTGAATACCTCTCTTTCCTTATTACTTCCTATTAATTGCAACAATGACCAACGCTATGTTTGCCAACTCCCAACAACTTTTAATCATCATACTCTTTTTATGTGAAGTCATTACTCTCAATAAGATCAATATGAACTTTTTGTTTCTTTTTATTCTTTTCTCTTTTCTTTTATTCACCCAAGATCATGGCAAAATAGTCAAGCCCTTGACTCAACACTAATCTTTATTATATATAGCTCACGGACTCAATTACATAGAGAGATCATAAAGCAAAACTCAAAACTAGATCATGCCATAAACTTTATTCTACTAGATCAAGATACTACTAATAGGATTGAACTAAGAAAAACGGTAAAGATAGGAGTTGTGATTGTGATACGATACCGGGGCACCTCCCCCAAGCTTGGCAGTTGCCAAGGGGAGTGCCCATACCCATGTGATCATGTCTCCTTCTTTATTGTTGGTGTAATATTCTTGGCGATTATTCCTCTCAGGGTACAGTTCTCCTCGAGCTTATTGACTTGCTGCTTGAGGTCCATTATTTCCTTACGAAGCTTTCCTATGACAGCTAAAGCTCCTTGCACCCAAGGGTGTTGCATAGCTGCGGGAGAACAAGTGACACACCTCTTCATATTTTCATAGGTAAGAAATCTAACATTAGAAGGGATTACCGAGTTTGGAATAGATGAGCTCTATAGTTCCCCCATCGTGAACCCAGCTCGGAGGCGAGAGGTGACTTCTTAATCCTCCATAGCATCTACTCTCATCAAGTCAGCCTCCATCTCCTCCTCCGTTGCTGGCCCAAAGTGGTCAGCGTCGCTGTTTGCCCTTGGTTCCAGTGTCGGATTAGATACCCGGCTCTCCCCGATTGAATCTTGAGAAGACATCTTGCTCTAATCTACAGTAGCAACAACTAAAAAACAAAAACAGAGGAAATTTGCGTGATACGGGAGTCAAAACCTTCGGGAGGTTATATAATGAATTTTTACCGACCAAAATACGTATCGTGCAAGAAAATGGAGTCCGGAAGGCACACGAGGTGCTCACGAGGTAGGGGGCGCGCCCAGGGGGTAGGGCGCGCCCACCACCCTCGTGGGGCCCTCGTGTCCTTCCCGGACTGCTAATTATTTTTCTATTTTTCTAAATATTCCAAAACGGAGAAATATTGCCTTGAAAATTGTTTTGGAGTCGGTTTACTTACCGTACCACATACCTATTCCTTTTCGGAGTCTGAAATGTTCCGGAAAGTGTCTCTTATGTATTCCTCCGGGGTTACGGTTTCAATAATATTGGTTTCAACATCTATGGGATTACCTGAGATATAATGTTTGATTCATTGACCGTTTACCACCTTCGAATTTGTGCCCTCGAAGTTGGTGATCGTTATGGCACCGGAACGATAGACCTATTCGATAACATAGGGGCCTTCCCATTTAGAGAGAGTTTTCCTGCAAAAAATCTTAAATGAGAGTTGTATAGCAATACATAATCACCTACATTAAACTCACGCTTTTGTATCCTTTTGTCATGCCATCTTTTAACTTTTTCTTTAAACAACTTGGCATTTTCATAAGCTTGGGTTCTCCATTCATCAAGTGAGCTAATATCAAATAACCTCTTCTCACCAGCAAGTTTAAAATCATAGTTAAGATCTTTAATAGCCCAATATGCCTTATCACTACTAGAAAAAGGGCTATAGATGGGATTGACACTAATGGCGCACCAGACAAGCGGTGCGCCATTAGTATATACTAATGGCGCACCACCTTCTGATACGCCATTAGAGTTGAAACTACTAATGGCGCACCTGGCCCAGGGTGCGCCATTAGTATCAAATTTTTTTAACTAGTGCGCCTGTCTAAACATATTAATGGCGCATCCAGACACAGTGCGCCATTACTAGTTGTAACTAGTAATGGCGCACCGGCCGGAAAGTGCGCCACTAATGTTGTTTTTTTATTATATTTTTTATTCCCTTTTTTGCAAAACTACTAATGGCGCACTGTTGCACCATGCGCCATTACTAGTTTAAACTAGTAATGGCGCACTGTGGGACAGTGCGCCATTAGTATGTTTTTTTGCAAAACTACTAATGGCGCACCACCAGAAGGTGCGCCCTTAGTAACCTGGATTACTAATGGCGCATTTAGAGTTGGTGCGCCATTAGTAAGTGGGCAGCAACAAGATATTTTGGACAGCCTCTCCTACCCACACTCACTTTCTCCCCACTTCATTCTCTCCACCTCCTCCTTGTCTCGGGTGCCTCCTCTTTTTCACCTCATTTCCACCATAGATTCATTCAATTTAAGTGGTTAAATTACCTTGTTTTGATAGGTAAGTAAGGGGGGAAGCTATATTTATGTTGTTCTGACTACAACAATGTGCACATGCACTTTTTATGGCCTAGCTAGATCTATGTATGTTCGTGGTGTTGCATATGTTTGTGGTGTTGCATATGTGTTTGTGTTTGGAGGTGTACCGGTATTTGAAATGCGATAGTTGCCAATATTTTGCTGGAATGTTGATTCATTTCCGTTTTGGCGAGAATTTTGGCATTAAGCATTCTTTTTGGTCCTATTTTTAGGGAAAGTCATGCCAAATTTTTTCTTGGTTCTAAAATATCGTTTTGCTCTACCCCGCAGGCGACCATGGTCCGCATGATGACCGAAGGCATCGTGAATAGGTTTTTGAGGTCCGCGAAGGCCGAGATGCTTCAAAAGAACGAGACGGAGATAAGATGTCCGTGTCGAAGATGCAAGCTGAAGAGCCTTATTGCGGACCCGGAATCCGGGCAGGTGCGGGACCACCTGCTCTTGCGTGGTTTCATGGATGGCTATCGGTGGCAAGGTGATGAAGATGACTACGAAGTCGTCCATGGGGGCCGGGCAAGAAATGAGGAAGGGCAGCAAGACAACCACCGCGGCTCGGGCGGGCGAGAAGACGAAGAATCCCCAGGAGATGATCACGACGGTGATGTTGTACACAGTCATCATGTGGAAGATGCAGGACATGATGATGAGGAAGATGCCGGAGCAGACGACGGGCATGATCATGAAGATGATGATTCTGGCGGAGCAGACGACGCTGGACCATCGATGGGCTGGGTGCAGGACCCTCATATTGAAGAGCTGCTTCTCAAGCAGACGGATAACGCAAGAGCTGCCGCCCGAGAGAAAGCCAA